>NW_006800350.1:291295-334668 GCF_000485575.1 Poecilia formosa
CCGTATTACACCAAGCACTGTAGCTAATATTAGCTGGTATCTCGCCGGTGGACATAAATACAGTAAAGTAATATTCTAATGACAAAATATACACAATAATATGTCCATCTTACTTGTGAAGTGTTGTTTATGGAGCCCTCACATCAATAGTCCATGAGGCATCTTCTGCTGTTTTGGTTGAGCAAAGTAGGAGGGTATACCGCTCTAAGATGGCTGCCATATTTCCTGCGCCGGAGCGGCCAATGTGGGGTCTACTCTTATAGTATGTCTATGATACAGCTAGCTTTGCTAGCATCTTGCGCACGGAGCTTACCTTTCTTTGAGCTACTTTTCTAAGTGATGAAAAAAGTTAGACGTTGTTCCCACCGTCTGTGAAAGCAAAGCGGTGCTGAGTTAGCTGTCACTATCGGATTTTTATGATTTATGCAGCGCTATTATATTACTGACCATTAGACAGACATCTTCTGCCGCTCAGAGAAAACCACTGTGCATGTCTTGGAGCGCCGTGTGTGAGTGAAAGGTGGGGAGGTGAGGGGAGTAACAGAAACACGTAATTGCTTGGATTTTAATCGGTGCATTTCGCATCCCCCGATAACAAAGATGTTAACAAATAAACTGGACAGTATGCTGTACGTTTAGTGATATTTTCACAGTTGCGGTCTCGACTGGTCTTGAAATAAAATGCCGAGTCCTCAGCGCCCGAGTCCGAGACGAGACCGAGACCATCAAAAAATGGTCTCGAGACCGGTCTCGAGTACTACAACACTGCTAAAAATAAAAAAATACCAAACTACAAAAAAAAGAAACAAATAATTTAGGTCAATATACAGCAAACCCAGAGGACTATGGAGTGTAATCTATAAAAAATATATGTTTTATAAAATCCTGTTGAGTTAAAGCCATCTAGCCGTGGAAACAGCTCGTCCTCTGAAGTGCTAATTAGCCAATATGCCAATAGAAGCTTCTGAAAAGTTCCTTTGTGTTTTTACCGCCTCAAAGTCGTCTGGCATCCAGCCCCACTCTGGGCTGAACTCTAGTTTATTTTCTGTACATGAGCTTTGGCAACAAAATGCTTATAAGTGAACCTTAGCACCCGATTACATCGACGACCTGAAAAGTCAAAATGAGCAAGACAGTTAATGGCCATCTGTTTTAAAGCTTCCCATTAGACATGACCAATTGTGTCATTTACTTTCAGTATCCAAAGAAATGCCATTGTGAGGTCCATCCATCCATCCATCCATCCATCAAGACACTCACACTCCAGAATTTTCTGGCCACTTTGCAACATCTTACACCAGAAGTACTCCAATATAAATCTTGAAGGTCCACTAAGGCTCTTTCAAATAATCAAAGGTTCATTAAACAGTCAACCCACAGGCCAGAAACTGTCATATTCAAAGTTCCTTTTCACTCAAAACAATAAACATATGGGACAAAAAAAAACAACAACTTTTTAAGTTAAATATAACTTTACATACTTAAACAAGAAACTCATGCAAATTAATATTAAAGGGCAAATAAGGGGGGAAAAGTACAGTATAATTGTAAAATGATTCAATGAATTCAGGAGTTTAAAATGCTTTCTAAATAAAAAACTCAGCCCCTCCATAGAGTCATTTTGTAAACAAATACTCATGAATGACAGAAATGTCCAGTTATTCCTGTTAACATGACTGAATTCTGTCACAAGTGATGGCCAGGCTGACACTTTGGTCAAGTTGGAAATCTTTACCTAAGGAACAGTTTCTTACCCAAACTATGCCGACCACCAACATCAGTTTTCACTGGTGCGTTCAACAGTCTGACCCTATCAACAGATTGTTGTCACTTCTTTACCACAAAGTCATGGAACAGTTGCTTTTCAGACCTGGAAAATCCGGAATGGATCAATATCCATTGTGTTTTCTGGATCAGGATCCAGACTGAGAACAAACTGCAGACAGCATGTTAGCAGCTGAGCCAGAAACAGATGGCTCACAGGCCGCATGTGGACCGCTGTCCTACAGGAAACTTTGCTGGAGGCAGCATTTATATGAATGGTGGCCGGCATGCACCAGGATATTCGTCTGGTCCTGATGCTCTTCATGCTTCTATCACCATGTCAATACTCCAAGTAACTTTTTGCAACTTGTGCACATCCCATTGCTGCATGCTTTGCTCTCATTAGGATCCGTATTGACCAATCCACACTTTCAAATGTTATCAACAAGTATCACATCATGCTCATACAAGAACTATATCACTACATCACTGTTGGAGTAGGGCTGCCAGCTGTGGAGAAAGGTGTGCACTTCTAACTGTGGACTGGTTGCTAAGAGACAGAAGGGAGTTGTAAGTTGCACCAACCAAAAAAAAGGCTGAAACATTGGTGGTCCAAAAACATTTTACTTTGGGAAAGCTCAAAAAGTGCTATCATATGTAGTGATCAGCGGTAAGTTTATTATTATTATTATTATTATTATTATTATTATTATTATGGTGCTGTTGGTAGAGCTGTTGCCTTGCAGCAAGAAGGTTCTGGGTTCGATTCCCAGCCTGGTCTTTCTGCGTGGAGTTTGCATGTTCTCCCTCTGTATGCTGGGTTCTCTCTGGGTATTCCAGCTTCCTTCCATAGTCCAAAAACATGACTGTCAGGTTAATTGGTCTCTCTAAATTCTCACTAGGTGTGAGTGTGTGTGTGCATGGTTGTGTGTCCTGTCTGTCTCTGTGTTGCACTGCGACAGACTGGCGACCTGTCCAGGGTGACCCCGCCTCTCGCCCGGAACGTTGGCTGGAGAGGCACCAGCACCTCCTGACACCACTAGAGACAAGGGTGTTATAAAATGGATGGATATTATTATTATTATTATTTTATTTTTTGTATGAGAGGCTGAAAATATCTTATGTTTTTGTCTTGTTTCCTTTTTCTTCTGAGTTCAGGTTTCATTGTGAATGTAACAGACAATTATTCTAACTACCAAAAAATGTCCACTGACATGGAATCAAGAAAACTTGAAAAATTGTTAAAACTGCATCTGCACCAATCCGATATCAATATCTGTATCAGTCCCGATACTGAAAAAAAAAATTGTATCAGGTTACCTGAGAAAATGTGTCCAATCCACAAGGGCAGATCTATTCAGTCTAATTCTATGCTTTGTGCATTTATTATTTGTTTTACATTACAATCAGAATTCCTAATTCCACCTTCTGAACAATTTGAAAGGTTTATTGCAGTTTAATTTTTAACTTGTTTTTCCAAGACAGTCAACCTATTGTTTTAGTTCAGTTTCTGTATTATTTATTTTAAATTGGCTGTTATAATCCTTATTATATCTCAATCATAATAAACAAAGAAACCTCTAATTGCACTGACAGTTGTGTTTTTACATTTGTTAGCTCGTGAAGCTGTTGGTGTGTTTCAGTGAGCTGCTGTCGTGGCGCAGAGTCATCAAATAAATTTGTAATTCAGCACATTTCTGTCTGTGTTTAAAAAAAGAAACATTTTAACTCAGTTCAATTCTGGTTTTGTGTTTCAGCTGATGCTAACCCTCTGGTATCTGTTTTGGTATCGGAAGCCAAAAAAGTGGATTTGTAGATTCTTAGTTTTAACAAGAAATGACTGCCGTCTCTTCAGATTTATATTGTGTGTCTTTTTGCTCCTGCCTTCATGTTTTATCGAATGCATGTTGCTGCATTCGATAAAAGGCAAACAGAAAAGAGCTTGTTTCAACAATGTGTCAGTCTATGGTTGGGATTGTGGGCTGTTTACATATTAAAGCTGCTCACTGTGAGAGCAAGCTGCACAAACAGAGGCCAGTGTCACATAAACCAGCTGAGCATGAACACTCAGGCTGGTCACACTGCAGGTCTCCTGTACGCAAATTAAACATGCAAACCTAAATAAATTAGACCATTAGCCCACAGAGTTAAATATGCACAACTCCAGTCATATCAAGTCAAATGTTTTATGCATGCTACCTCCACACCCTGAAGTGGTGAAGCTGCTCATAGCCTCTGAAGCTTCATTTACACTAAAGGAATGGCGTCTCATGCTAGAAAGAGTGGAATTTGAATTGGACTGCTGCAGTTTCTGAAGCCGCATGTTCCACAAGACAGGCTATTTTTTTTTCTGAAAAATAAAAATAAACCTGCATATTGTTATGCATAGAATGGACTGTGTAAAAAGAAAATTAACAGCCATTATGCCTGGAGGAAGTATGAAGATAGAATACCAATGTGACTGAAGAAAAATGTACATAATGAACACGTCTGTCGTCTACATGCTTTGTGTAACTTTTATTTCTCCGGAATGTTTATACAGATGTAGCTGCATTTCCATTGATCATAGAACAGCACCAGTTGACATTTCAAGAATAAATTTGCTTGGAAACACACTAATTACATTTTTTGATAAAAAGTTTTGACGCTGTGGTTGTTTTTTTGGCCATATCGAATTTGGTTTACTTCTGAAAAACTGCAATGGAAACACTTTCTTAGCATCACACGAGTCACATGATCAGCAACCGGATCCTGGCACAAACCTCAAAGAACAAGACAACAGGAAGAAGTTGGAGGATCATTTTTTTAATGACTTGTCGCGTCAACACGCTTATTCGTGTAATTATTGTCATTACATTTCTTACTAGATGGAAACTCTGCAATTCCATTTTTTCAACATTAGCAGATTATTGGCAAAAATTTGCAAATATTGTAATGGAAATAAAGTTTTAAAAGGAGAACTTGACCCTTTTCTAGTGGGACAACATGTCTCATAACATACCAGTAAACCCACTAAGGATTGACTGACAATTAAGAAAATCAAAGTTTTTGTCCAGTCAAAGTCCAGACCACAGATGTTTGGTGTTTTAGTAAAATTGTAATGCTGGTGCAAAAGCAGCAGCTGCAGAGAAGTAGTCGGTTTCAGTTTGAAACAAAATGTATTTTTTTAAGTTACTGGTCAGTAGCTTATTTAATTTTCTTCTCTTTTGTCTGTTCTGAAGGTTGAACATGTCCAAACCTGCTTAATTGTTGCAGTATTTCCTGCTAGACCTCAAATCAGATCAATTGTACGCTACAGTGCATATTGGCAACTTATTCACAGATTCATTAATTTGCTGATTTTCCTGTGGAATATCACTTCATTATTTGTGTAAACCCGCCTACAATGCACAAACACAAAAATTGACTAAGTATTTTTGGTTTAGTTTAAAATATTTTAGCAAACTCGAAATTAGACAACACTAACTTTTAACTTCTAAGCAAGAAATAGAAGCTTGTTTTAAGTCAGTAATTTCTTAAAATTGATAAAAAAGGATTACTTAGAAGAGAAATAATCATCCAGTGGAACTAATGGAGCATAGAAAACTTCACGTCATTACAAAATACATCAAAATTTTACCTCCATTATTTGTCTATAACAATTGAGTTGATGAGGCAGATAAACCTAAAACCTGTTTCTACGTCGCCCTACTAATCCTTGAAAGATGAGGTACTGATCTTTGATATATAAAAGATAATGTCCCTGCATGCTTTTTAAAACCCATATCTGCTCTCTAACAGATTGTTTATTTGTGGAAAAGTGTCAGAATATATAAAAGTGAAATCACCCTTGTTGAAACAGCTGATCAATAATTCTGAGTTCACAAAAATGACTTCAGGTCTTCAGTGCTAATCATAATCTGTACAATATGTCATCAAATAAATCAGCAGGAAAATATTCTCAAAAAAAAAACTGCAAAACACAGAAAGGTCCATCATGCTCTTTCCAATTCAATATAAAAATACTTGAATAATCCCAAAGGGAAACGGACTAAAACTGTTGTGACTCATATTATCCAAGTTTCTTCAAACAGCTGAAAGTATTGATTACTACAGGCTGGAAGGATCTCCATTAGCAGTCTGTGTTGCATTATTCTCAGGAAGCTCCTGATTGAAGACAGGCTGTTGTTTTATAACAATTTAATGAAAATGATTTTCAGAGTTGTCCATAATGTTATTCATTTTATGAAGAATCTATTATTAACTAAATTTTTTAAATATTTAATCATTTGAACTCTCAGTGAGGATGAAAATTAAAATCCTTCTTCTTCACAAAAGGTTTTGGGCCAAAACTGACAAACTTTTGTAAGTGTTCAAAATTTCCAGGCTAAAGCAGATTTTTTTTTTACTTTTTATATTAATACATGCATTTGTTTTTCATTTCAGTTGTACAGGATTAATATGAAAAATAAGTATTTTTACTTCAGTACAGAAACTTGTACTTTTGTGTACCATACACCAGATATTTATTTAACATATGTAATCAGAGTAAATCAAAGAAGATTCCTAAATTTCATCATTAGACAAAGAAAAGTTTGACCAACAGCCTCCACTGTTCCTGAGCTGCTCCTCTGTTCCCCCTGACTCTCTGTGTTCTTCCAAGACTAAGTTGAAAGCAGCATGATTGCATCAAAGTGCTCCAAGTCACCAGATCACACACTTCAAATGGTGCATCCTTCATGTTCTTTTGTTCCCCCTCTGTGTCCCTGTGAAAGACCAAAAGTGAGAGACAGCAACATTCCACTTCGCCGTTTCTCTGCCTCGTTTTGACCCCAGCCTGAAATCATTTCCTCCTGCTTCTCCCTGGGTAAGACTCTCTGTCACAAAGCTGCCTTTCAGAGGCTCTCTGAGCGCCGCAGATCCTTAAAACGATGACAGGAGGACTGCAAGATCACAGTTCTGCTGCTTTCAACAATTCCAGTGGGCAGAGGTACAATTGTACAAAGAGCTGCTTGAGGAAATTGGAGCAATTGCCATTAAGCTAAGTGGAAAAAGAATACAGAATTTTATTCTGTATTAAGTATTGAAACAAACGAACAAAAAAAAACTCTAGGCAAATTAATCCTGTATTTCAATAATGATTCTTCACGGTCAGCCTTAAAACTCCATGTTTCTGTCCTGAATATTGAAATGTTTTCTGTTTGTCGTCATGTTTCCCCCGATAACGCAAGTCGAAAACCAGCCTTAACAATGTCCTGTCTTAATGGATAACATTAAATGTTTTTTACTCAGACCTGCTTCAGACATATAATGTTGCACTTAGACATTTACCACAGGGACCTGGACATGGTTTACTGTGGAATGGTTACTGCCTGTAAAAATACACAGAACAAAGACTTTGATGCATTAACAAAAGTAATTACAAAGATCTTATAGCTATTTTGAGCCACAGGGCTCTTCAGAAACAGTTACAATAGTTAGATGAAACGTCAAAATAAATACATTAATAATAATATATCATTATTTTGGTAATGCACTGATCAGGATGATTGTTGTTCCGGATGAATGCTGTATTCATCTGGATGGGATGGTGTATAAAGAGTATCGTTTATGGTACACCATCCATTAGCTATGCCATGTCACTTTTCCTAACCACAGAACTGAACAGAACTACCTGCCATGACCAGCTGCTGTTTCACCCTCTGCAGAGTTTGAGTATTTTGCAACAGCTTTTTCATGTATGACATTTAAGTTTAGCCCTAGAATTAGTTTTACCTAAGGACCACGTGCCATTTTTTAAAATTCCAGAATTTGTCTGCTCTTAATCCCATGCAAATTGACCATGTAGGTAATTTATTAAATTAAAAATCCCCCTGCAACACTGCAAAATCACAAAATCTTACCAATTATTTTTGGCTTAGTTTCTAGTTCAAATACCTTAGTACACTTAAAATAAAACAAATCAACCTGTAAGTAACTTTCCGTCAAAATATAGGAACTTGCTTTTAGTAAACAATTCCTTAATGATGAAAAAGTATTAGTTCCACTGGCAGATTATTGCACTTATGGGAAAAAGATTAAAATTATAAGTGAAATGATCTGCCAGTGGAAGTAATACTTTATTTGTCTGTGCATTAGGATTAGACCAGCTTGGGGAATTATATATGTATTTAGTTTTTTATTGTATTGTATATTCATTTTTGTAACCTGTCAAGGAACTGCAGATGTGAATTAGCTTATGCTATTATCTGGTAGAGCGCTTCAAATGGCGACATGCATGTTTGAGCGGTTCCTTTCTAAATAAACTGTATAAATGTCTTCATTTATAACATGGGGTCTCCAGATAATGAATAGGGCCTTTGTTAGTCTTTTGTTGTTGTCATTTTTGAGACATTTCAACAAAGTGTTTCTGAGAACCACTGTTTCAGTCACTTACCCAACTTAACTTGTGTACTTGGCTTCTGTCGAACTTTTAGTAAAGAAATAAAGGTAGCACCGTTGTAGCTCAGTTGCAATGATCTCAGAGCCCAGCTTGTTCCTTTCATATTCATAGAGCTCAGAAGTTGCAGAAGGAGAGCATTTCAGGAACTGATGTGGCTCTGAATGCAAGCACATCTGCTACACACCTCTGTTAAGACGAGTTTGTCCATTTGTGTAAAAGTATTTTGAACACCACGGACGTTATCAGAACAACTGCCGAGTCTGGTTATTCTTATCAAGCTGGAGGAAATCTGAGGCGCTCTGAGATCTCCACTGAAAAGCTGCAACACTTTAGCAGCTGCAGAGCAAAAGAAAAAAGTTATTGATGCAGAGCAAGTTTCCACTAACCTCTCTCTGAAACAACGTGTACAGATAAGTAGAGGTGAACAGTAGATTATGGCTGCTGGTTTTTAAAATATGCACCATGCTGTACTGAACTTATGTGACTTTAAAGTCATATAAGCAGAGTTTAGTTTAGAAAAAATGCATAATGAGGAGGATAAGGGAGACAATCTGCCAATTTTGCTGTTTAAAATGTTGATAACTTATTATGAGAATATACATAAAAACTAGATTTGTTGGTAGTAAAAGGCTTATGTCTAAAATTGCATTTGTAAAGGAAAACAGCTACTAACCAACTGAACCGTCCTTTACTACTGATATACCTGCAAAGCTGCTAATTAGCTCAAACTGAGTATTTTCTGCCTCAACAGCTTTTCTTCCAGGAATGCTACAGATTCACCTCTCTACATGAAATGTGAATATTTATTTAGGAGTTTGAGAGTGTTGGGGCTAAAATACAAATGTAGTCCACACTTTTCAGATTTTCATCTGAAAAACAGAGAAATATTTTTTTGAAAAAAAAAAACAAAAAAAAAACATGTTTATATTCTTCTTTAAATTTTTCTCACTGTATCATTTTGTGATGTCTTGTCTTTAAACTGTGGAGTTTTTCTGTTCTGTTTTCATTTTCCCAGTAAACTGGAATTAAACAGGCCTCATCCTAAACCTGCCTGCTGACAGGAATGGACTTCCACTTGGTTCTCCTCTGCTTGTTGTCTCAGTGCCAAAACCATGGAGCTTCGCCATTAAAGATGCACATAAACAGGACTGTAATCTTTATTTGAACAGCAGAGCATTGAGGAGTAAAATGGAAACAATGTGAGGAATGTCTTTAATTTTTAAAATGGTGGTTAGACGACTGAGATATTGTCTTTGTCTTGAAGAAAATAAACATTTTCAATCTGATTAATTCACCCTGCAGCTGGTTTATCAACATTACTCCATTAACACCACAGGTTCATATTAGCATCTCTTTCATTCTTTGTCTCCACAACTTGTAAGCACTCAACTAGTTAATCAGCAGAAAACATGGAGACGACGGCAAGGAACCTAAAATATGACAACAGAGCATGCTCAGTACAGATCATGGAAGTTCAAACCAGATGACAAAAGTTGGCATCACTTAATCTGTCAGCAGCACAGGTGTGGGAAAACAGGAAATCTCTCCCTGATCCTCAGCCGGATGGATATTTTGACATTACACTGGATTTCTGAAAAGGCCAACTCAGGAGATATTAAGTTGATGGGCAGCGAGGAGAGCTCTAAACAGGCCAGACATGTCGCTCCCTACTGAGCTCACACTGAAGACACACATTATTAGGACTCTTTGATATCGTTGTCTGCAGAGATGAAGACTGAAAGATGGAGTAAAATATAAAGTGGTGGGTAGTCAGTTATAGTTAGAACCTGATATTTACATACATGTCTGTTTACTTGTGTAACAGACAAGTAAACTTTTCTTTCTTATTCTCTGATAATACTGCAGATTAAAGTTTTAGTTAACTCTGTACTACAAACATAATGTTTGTTTCTTTCCACATGATGTCATCTATTTAGTGAAGAGTCCAATTCCAGCAGCAAAACAGCCCCACAGCACAATGCTGCCACCTTCTGGCTTTACAGTTAGCATGGTGTTCTCAGGCTAACTAGCTTCTCCCTTTAACCTCCACTTGTAACAATGGTCATCATGGCCAAACATTTCACGTCTACGAAAACTAACATCTTGTATTTTCAAATTGTGATTTGGTTTTTATGTTGCTTTTGGTGAAATGTCTTCTTCCTCTCTGCGTGGCTTTTCAGTCCATGTTGGTGAAGCATTTGTTTTACCATGGAAACTGAATCTTCACAGGATCTGTTTGGACTATGATTATTTGTACATTTACTTGACTTGTTCTTTGGTTGACTCACACATTTCTGAAACCCATCAATCTGTGGGACACAAATTCTGTCTCCATTTTGAGAATTATGACAGCAGAGCATGCTCAGTACAGGCCATGGAGAATTTCCTGGACATTCATAGGCTTTTTTAATTTCATATTGAACAAATGAAAGTGGAATTTTCAGATATCTAACATTTGTACCTGAGAATAAACCAGACTTGTGGAGGCCCACATTTTCCTCCCAATGTATTGACTGATTTATTTGGATATTTTTTTAAGAAAAAATATTGAACTCTCTCTTTTCCTTCATTATTCTGGCAGCAACAACAGCAAAGTTTAGTCTGATGAAATCGTAATAAATAATGTTACATTTCGTACATGTCCATATCCCGTTTCAACTTTATTTACCAATCTAAAGAGATGACAGAGCCGTCCATTAGGGCCCTGTGAAAACAGGAAGCCATTACAGTTAGACTCTACAGGTACACTTCAGCTCCAAGCAAGCAGACTCTCTGTGTTCTCCATTCCATTAAAAACAGCTCAGAGACACTGAGCTTTCTGGACTAATGCACTGTGTCATATGTCACAATATCTGCAGTGTCTCTGCTGATGAAAACCTTTTTAAACCTGCTGGATTAATGGGTTGAGTCATAGCGGATGTCTTCTAGAGCAGTCTGCAGTACAAGTTACTCTTATTTAACTATAACCAGGACTATTCTGACTTGGAAACAAACAAGAAATCCTACAATCAAGCAAAAACAAAATGAAAAACAACATGTCACCAGGAGGCATTATTTATTTAGCAATATAGAAACTACATACTTTTATCCAGTTTTTTTAAGTCAATAACTCTTCCTAGATAGGTATAAAAATGCGAAATGTTGCATTTTGTTGCTTTTGCAAGCCTGTTATTTTATCATTTACCTTCCAATGAGGAAAGAAGACGGTGACCAACAGCAGCAGACAGACAGACAGCCTGGCAGCCTCAGTGTCTACACGGATTTCCAGTCAACACTTTTTCCAAGGTGCGTTTATATACTAATCTTACTAAGCTTAGTAAGAGGCAATAAAATGCGTTTCTAATCATTAACCATGAAAAAAATGTCATCATGTACGACATCGTACGAAAAAACTGGTACACATCTAGATTTTTGAATGTTTTTATATTTGTTCTGGTGTTAGGAGAAATGTCATTTCAGAAATATTGGTTTAAATGTGGCATTAATTCAGGCAAAGTTGGCAATTTAATCAAATCAGCTAAATGTCAGAAGAGAAAAGGTATGGGATGGATTTGTAAGCTAGCTAGTTCCAACTTTTACAAATACTATAAGTCCCAACACTTCCACAGATAAATTAGCTTAACTTGAGCAAGTAGACGCCATGGATAGATTGGAAGAAACAACTGGGGAAAGCAATCACATTTCAACGCTCCCGTAAATCACTTCCAATGTCCGTCATGGCGCCTCAATATGAACAGGTGACATAGTTGAGGCAATCTATGAACACTCTGAATGTTTTCCAGAGAAAATTATTCACTCAAGTGTCTGATATACAGTTATACTATGATAGGTATGATATGTCAACTCATTGCAAAGCTGGACCTGGGCATTTTCCAGTCACTAAGGTTTTTCAGAGCCCATCTGCTCACCAACCACCGCTTGGCTGAAAGTGGGTCACAGAAAGCTGTGCAGTACAGGGCATCTCAGAATGAGAAGAAAAAGAAGGTGAAATGAAGGTGGTGCAGTTGGATAATCAAAGTTCTGACTGAAGTGACATTTAGAGCCGTAGAGTTCTGCAAAAATAAAAATAAAAAAAACTAACAAAAATCTGAAAATTGATTAAATCTGTGTTTAGAAGGAAACAAGCTATATATTTTACATTTATCAAAGGGAGTTCATACAGACAAAGATTGTTTAATGCTAAATAAATAATGAGACTGCAATGTATTGTGTTTAGCTTCTTTTATGAATATGTTTGTATTTAGTAGTTTTTTCACCTTTTAAGAGTTGTTAAGAAACATTTTTATTAAACCTCAATGTTTTAAATCTTTTAATTAAAAAAGAGGTTGTGTTTACTCTTTGGAGTCACTCTGCTTGCAGGGGCACTGATTTGTTTTATTAAATCTCTACTTGAGCAAACAACTTTAATTTCTTTTTTTTTTCTTTGTGTTTATTTCAGAAATACAGAGTCATTTGAGAAAAGCTCCCTGCTGTGCACCAGTGTGGGATTGTGAGATTATCCTTTTCCTGCACTTATTAATCTGCCATGTACTGAAGAGCTTAGAATAAATTTAGCACAGAGCTGTCAACGATCTCGGCCAGAAACGCACGTTAATACGCCTTTCTGCATGTCCACTTGCCATCCATAGTTTCTGTTTGTTTCCTAAAAATGCTCTGCCAACCTCTCCATCCTGACCCAAGCAGCTCAAGGATCAACAGACCATGTTTTGTTTGTTTTTTTAATACTCATACTGAGTCAATTTAATGGAGCATTATGGAGGCAGATAAGAAACCTGAATTAGTAAAGGGTCTGCTGGTGTATGTTACCTCAGTGTTAACAAGAGGGAGTAGAAAATAGAGATCTTCATGCATCACTCATATGGTTCAAGCACTCTTAATATTCCCAATGAAATAAAGAAACATAAACTATCATTGTGAGTTTTGTTACTGTATGCAAGTGTTAGCTCAGTTAGATAACAATAGTGTTCAACCTCGTCTCATTGTAATAAAGCAGAACATGTTTTTTTCAGTATATATATATATATATTTCTAAAGCAGCTATAGACAAACTAAGTAATCCAAATATGTAAACAGATGAACAGAACTAAGCCAATAGATTAAATATTGTGTAATATAGTGAAATGTCAAAGCAAATCTGTGTTTAATACTGAAAACATTACAATAATCTCTTAATATTTAGAAAACAATATCTTATTGCGATTCAAAGGAAATGTAAAACCTTATTGCATTATTCCTAGTAAACATCCAGATGGTGCTGGCTAGTGTTAGTTTAGTTTCACCTGGGTGGCACCAGCATCAGCTGGAATGAAAGGAATTATTTGAACTGAACATAATTTAGATTTAATCTTGAAACGCTCACTGGAGAATGTTCCAATGAAATCTAATCCAGAACCTCCTGTAATCAAAAACCAGCCGTGGCCAGATGCACTTCAAGTGATTTCTGACAGACGAGTGAAAAGACTAATCAGAAGAGTTTTCCAAGAGCCAATAACCTCCCACAGAGAGCCACAGGGTCCATGTAAACAAACTGCACAACACTCCACTGATGAAGAAAAAAGAAAGAATGCTAAAGTTAAGAAAATTAAGAAAATCCAACAAATAACTAGAAGAATACTGCAAGGTCTTCACAGTGACAGTGAAGTTTGATGGTGAGACGATGATGAAGTGAGGCCATTAAAGGTTGGATAAATGGATAAATGGATAAATGGAAGGTTTTAGTAATAAATCTGAAAATACCATCACTGTGAATTGTTCTGAGTCAGAATGATCCCAAACACTTTCTGCACAAAGGAAATGCCTCCAGCTGTCATATCCAACAAAGACTTAAGTATTAAAGTATTAAATTCATTTCGGCAACTGTGGTTAATGCATATTCCCTGTGTCATTCCACTTTCATAAACATAATTAATGGACCCATTTCTTAGTGTTTCTTTCTGTAAAGTGCTTGGGGTGTTACTGAAATTATGTGAACTTTACATCAAATTAGAACGCTTGTTATGGTGAAACTGGTTCAATGCTTTTTTTTTTTTTTTTTTTTCTACCAGAAACACAATAATCTAAATCTCTATGATGTCACAGCAAGTACACAAAATATTTTGGGGTGGCTCCATAGAACAAAACTCCAATCAACCATTTACTAATGTGCACATGACTGAGAAGAATTATGACCCAAAACAACTAGATTGTTCTATTTGAGGCAGAACAGCATTGTCTAAGATCCTCCAACTGGCTGCTTCACACTCAGCTACAAACGGCTCCATATGTGCTGGCAAGCCATTAAATTTAACATCAAGCTATCAAACATAGCTGATAGAGAAAATGTTTGAACAGCACTTTCATTGATTTGTTTATTGGTACAATCTATTGGATTCTTCTAAACGGCTAATCAGAAGCCAAATTAACTCACCTTTGTTTTTTTTTCTCTAGAGAACTGCTGATAATGAGACTGCAGTTGTTTAAACATGTGTAACAACATGTACACTTTGACTCTGACCAAATCAGATTTTTATCTTTTGGTAAATAAAGACAAGATAAACCAAGATCAGTTGACACAAAAGTGTTTGAAATTGATTTGTTCCTAATGCTTAATGAACATTATTTACCAGTAACGGTGTCACTGTCCAGAGTAATCTATTCATTCATATTTCATCTATTTTAATGAGTGTAGTATATTTGGAGGTATCGAGGTCAAGGGTTTGAAAATAATCTACGTCTTACAACCTGTGACCCATGATGGCGCTCCATCATGGAGCTAATTTGTCACCAGTGTTAGTTGTGGCTGAACTAATAAAGAAGAAGAGCTACATCCAACCATTTACTTATCATCCCAAACAAAAAGTAAAAGACATAAAATGTTGTTTTCCAACAGGGAACCGATACCCAACACACCCAAACTGGTTTTGGAACAAATAAAGCAGACTAAAATTAAGCTTCTTGAATTTCTCTGACCTTAACTTTGTCTTTGACCTTGCTAAAAGGTTGTGGATAACTACAGATGACTACAGCTGCATGTAGCTTACTGTGGAGCAGTAAATCAAATACTACTGGGCATGTATTCTTAGATATAAGCCTGTAAATATAAAGTATAATTTTTCTGGTCTGTGAAAATGTACATTTCACTTCTGCCACAGATTGTTTTATATCATTTTTTGGTTAGTTATATCTTCTAATTATATTCCACAGAACCTGACTCAACCAATGAGAGGTAAAGGACACATTGGCAGCAGAAGGAATACGCATTCCTCTGAAACTTAAATGGTGCTTTTCCAGTTACATTTTAAAGTGTTAGTTGCACTTACAAACTCAAACACCGGCTGGTGGGCAACGCTGGGTTAAGAGCCTTGCCAAAGGGGCACATCAACAAGTTACAGGAAGAAGATGAAATCAAATCTACAACCTTCTAATTGCAAGACAACCACTCTACCCAATGAGACGCTGCCAGGCTATACCTATACCTGTAACTAAGCAAAGGTAAGTACAGGTAAGACATGAGGCAGTGGCCCCAGACCACTGGAAGGCAGGCTGAGTTTTTCTTCATTAACTATCACAATGATAGTTTGAGAAACCTTCACTGAAAACATTCTTGAAAATTGTTAGATTTTCTTGATAGCAAAAAGTAAAAATAGTTCACCATGAACATATGTGGTGGTAAAATAAGGTGTTTTTTTGTTGTTGTTTTTTTTTAAAGTTTGGCAAAAATAATTAATCAAAATAAATACTGTCAACGATCTGAGAACATAAACTGAAGAACAATTGGCAAAACAAGCATGGAAAGAAAGGATGAGATGACCTACCATCCTCTGTTGGGACGTAGATGTTCAGGTAGAGGCAGTCCTCGCTCTGCTCCTGCACGTAGCTTACTACTGTATCCAGGTTGGCGGTGAACCACACAGGGAGCATATCGTTGAGTAAAAAACGGTCCTCCAAGAACTGAGGACAAACTGGAGCAAAGTGAGTAGCATTTCTAATTCCTGGCCAAGACATGGGCGGTTCTGGTGGCTGGAACCTCCGCTCTTCTGTTGGAGCCAGTGCATAGGGGATCCCCAAGTACTGCTCCACCGGTCCCAGAATCTCGTTGGGCAACGTAACCTTCACTCCTCGCAATTTTCCGTAATTGGTTGTGGCTACAGGATGCTGCTGAGCTTGAGCAGCAGCTACACAGATGGACACCAGCCCCATCCAGAGCAAAAGGCTGATCTTAGCCTTGGAGCAACACATCCATGAAGGGCCTATGAGAACTGACATGCTCTCACTGTGTGGAGCCGGAATCTGGCAGGTTGTGCTACTGGATCCTCAACAACTCCTCCTGCCCACCTCCGATTGAATTTGCACTGCTCTTCAGACTGCGAACTGAGTGAAGGAGCACCAGCTAATCACTGTTGCTTTCTCAGAGCTCCCCATCTTTAGAGCTTGCGTGGAGATCAGTGGTTGTTGTTTTACTCCTGTCTGGGGAATGACTAGAACACTCCCACCACCCGAAGTCCAACGTGATCGAATGTTCTAGAAGGAAAAGAAACAAAACAAATAATTTTAGTTCTTCCAAACTATTGATAAATGAGCTAGTACATATTTTCAGCTATATATTGCACATCTACATTAGCTTAACACCAACAAGGCAACATGAAACTTTTTGCACCAGTAGTAGTTCAATTGGTTCAGGTTCTGTTATCAAGTCACCAAGTTGGCTTGATAACAGATCACACCACCTCTCACCCAGTGACCACTGAGGATGGTCACCAGCCCTCATGGATGGATGGATGGATGGATGCCATTTCATTCTAAATCTCTTCAAGGTGAAGTGTGAAGTTTTGGAAATATTTCTCAACAGGCTAACTGTTCCACCAGGGCTTGTCTGCATCATCATGGACAGAAAATGAGATGCAAACGATTTATTCTACTTCCTGCTACTGTTGACCTTATCAGTCTGCTGAAGGTCTTAGGGCATTTTTAAACATGCATTTTGCATATTTTAAAAGGCTAGGATGGAGAAAGTGATATGCCTGCCTACTCCAATCCAAAAGTGTCGATTAATTACCATCCCACTCCAGTAACACCGTGTGCCACTGAAAGTCAGACCAAATTAATTATTAAATCTCATACTGACCAGGACGAACTTCCATCTAATATCAAATATAAATGAAAAGACTTCATGATTTGATGAGTGGTCCTCTGCCAGAAGGGCAAAAGCAGACACACATTTTAGCAAGTTAGATTTTTAAAGTGAACAGCCGTCCGTGATGTTACACTAAGAAAAGAACATAGACAGGAGAGCAGAGCAGATACATCCTGTATCATTTCAGGACAAAATGCTCAGAGACAAGAAAATGGCTGTAGACACAATGATACGAACTCACTCAGTGATGCAGAAGGTAATTATACCTGAATTGACATATATAGCCAACATCTAAGCAGAGATAATTATAAATTAAAGAGAGGATTTATGCTTAGAGCCATAAATCCTCATAGAGTGTATAATATGAATAAGCCATAGAGTGTATAATATGAACCCAGTTTATTTACTAATGTTCTCTTGATGCTTGGCTGCTAGCCAAGCATCCTGTACAGTCGCCTCAGCTTTCACTATGATCTTGAACAGTTTAATTTCTGGTTCAGGTTTCATTTCCACACACAAACACATGATCTCCACTTCATGTCAGTCTGAAATATGAACCCTACAAGCCTAAATGTAAACGAACAACAAGACCAATGGTATGCAGTCATGCAGACAAGAGCATTTCCTTGATTCTGATTGTAGTAGAGGAGAAGAAGTCTCATGTTTTAGCAAGTCTGAGCCCGGGTGTCAAAATCATTCAATCAACCATCAACTCTCATGTATATCAAAACATTCCACAGTCAAATGTGAGGCCATCTGTCTAATAGATAAAGTTTGGCCCAAAGATTGTTAACAATTATCTAGACATAATCCAACACAGAACACTGCAACAGAATGGCTGAGACACTGATCAAGCTAATACAGAAAATGATTAGCTATTGATTGTCAATTGTGTTTCTAGAAATAAATGTATTGACAAGCATAAAAATGTAAACTTTTTTTGTTGCTGTGACCTTAAAGAACTCAGATTAAGTTTTGTCAAAAGCTAATAACTTTTCTTCAAGAGGTCAATGTTCCTCAAAGTTATTTTCATTAATAGCATTTTTGTCATCAGTGATTGATTTGTGTGTGGATTATAAAATCATAACCTGATGCTGTAAATCAAGACTGTTGAGTTGTCAAAACTCAAACAGTAAGACTTCATCAAGTCATGGTCAAACACATTGCTAATGGAGCGCCAGCAACTCAATATCGATTGAACTGACTCTGATGTATCAAACTACTGAATTTTTCCACAGACACACAAACTGGAAACTTTTTCAAAGAGAATTTCATTAATATTGGTTCCTATATGTCATTTTACACAGTTTACCCCTGGATTGCATTAATTTTAATCTCAATGAATATTAGAATAATTTCCAAATGTTTACGTTTTCTTTTTCTATTTTTGAAGAACAGTCTCTGTTAGAGCCTGGATGCTGGTAGAGGGTGACACTCGGCATGTTTCTTTAGCGCTCCATTAGGCTCAGATCAGGTAAAACATTTATCCATTCAATCACCTTCACTCTCTTTTTCTTCAGAAATGCAATAGTAGCTTTTGATGTCTTTTTTCATGTTGTAAAAGTGAATAAAGTTTGGCTTTTCTCCTAAGACTTGAACTGTGGTGGATTTTACCAACATGGGCTTGAATCAATTTGTAAAAAAAATACTTTTTGTTGACAATCACCGGCCCACATTCAAAGTGTTTTGTTGTATAGTACAAGAGACATGCTGAGTTTAAAAGAGGGTTTTCTGACCATAGTAGGGTGTATTTATTTATGCTGAACACTGTAGCTTGTTAGGAATATGAAGCATGTATGTCCACACCTCAAGTGTTTTTGTACTTTCATGTTGGCCTTGGAAGAAGAGCCAAGCAACAGCAAACCAAATGTGCTTGACCTAACATCTAAAACAAAGATATTTGCTTCTATAACTCAGTGACAAGAAACAAACTTTCATGACAACAACAAGGAAAAACAAAACTACATATGTCCTTGTAACATCAATATAATTTTAGGGGGTAAGGAATGTAACAGCAACATGTTGCTAATCTGATACAGTTCATTATTACCAAATATATGGTTTGTATTTTTCTCAAGCATAAAGGTGTGTTAACACAATGTCAATAAGGAAAGCCAACAGCAAAGACTTCAGAGAAGTAATTTCTACCGTCCATCAATCTAGAAAGGAAAGAGTAATAAGTTCCTGTTAATCTTTGAATTTGACCAATTTACACTGAGAAAGACTATTGCCAACATTTAGGATAGTTTCTAGGCTAATTTTACAGAGAGTGGATGTCTTAGCAAAGGTCAGATGCTCTGATAAAATAAACTCAAAGACTCATCTCAGACTCTACAGCAGGAATGCCTTACAGGTTTTAGATGAGTTCCTGCTCCAACACAGCTGAAAACAATGATTGAATTACCTCTTCAGCATCCCATCAAGTTTGGCAAAAGTCTCATAGCGACCCATTCATTTGATGCAGGTGTGAACAGGGTTGCATCTAAAACCTGCAGGACAGTAGATCTCCAGGGCAAGGCTTAGAGTCCATTGGATTACAGGCCAGTATTATGATGGAAGATTAGAGGAATATTGAAAATATGGCTGAGTGGAAGGGTTGAGCTAGAAAGTTCTGGGTGTGAAAGTTTTCTACATAAACATGTGAAAATGTCATTCCAGTAGCTAAAACTTGGCTAAGAGAAAAGGACAACTAAGATGGATAAGAATCAGCAACAGGTGGCAATGATTGTAAATTCAGCCCAATTAGATTGAATTAAGTAAATAAGACCAATGAAATTCTAGTAGATGAATCCTCATGATCTGAGAACAGTTTAAGAGACGAGAATCAGATTTAAGATTTTGTGATAAGAAAATTGCTTATCAGCTCATTGAAGTGGTTTTCTGGTTTGAAACTACCTGAAATGTGAAGAAATGTCTCTTTACTACAGGATCCAGCCTTCAGTTCACGGCGGCCCTGCCAGCCAGACCTCCCTCCTCTCTCCACCTCTCCTCTTATAGGGGTAGTATTTGATGTACAGTGGCCAGCCCCAAGCTGTTCATCATTTACAATCACCCTCTGCTATAAAGACTACTCTGTGAAACCCACACTGCACCAGATCAAAGACTGACTTATCCTGTCAGGACTGGTCAAGCTAAAGAGTTGTCAAAATGATCCTAACCCAACATGTATTTTCAGATGTCAGAGCCCAAATACCTTCCTTCGCAGAGTCATCGTGTTTCTTCTGAATCAATTAGCAGACAGCTTTAGCTTTAGCTTTAGCCTCTGCTTGTCCCTGGCTTTAACTTTCCGAGATGCTGCTTCAGTATTCCCACATAATGTTCTTCCCTCATGATTCCAAATAGTTCTCTTGTGAACTTCCTGCAGCAAATTATCCCCATAGCCTGAAACTACCTGCCTATGAACAGAAACAAGCTTTTTCCTCCAGGTAGATAGTTTTGCTGCAGTGGCTTCTTCCTCTCTGAATGACCTTTAACTGTGGATAGTGACTCCTGAGAAGGTGACTTAAAAGTATTAACTGACTTAAACAGGAAAAGTTTAGTCTAATTTAACATCACTGAGAACATTAATATTGTATTGTAAAAAAAAATAAAGTGAGTTTCGGGGGCACAATATGAGAAAGCATCTGTATTAAAAGATCATAGACCCTTTTTACCTTCACATATTTATACATAGAGATATAGATAAAAAAACAAATGGATATTCAGCAGGTACAATAGGTTACTATTAGCTCACAGACTATTGATCATTGGTTATTGCCCACAATAAATGAAAATGATTCCACAGAGTACTGGGAGTGGTGCTGCTGCACATGGCTTCACAACAATCTCCAACCAGTAGAAGCAGCGAATGCAACAAAATGAAGCCAAACTGTTTCTTATTGTTACCTCAGGTTATGTGCTTGCAAGTGTTTCTATAATAAATTGACACAGGCAGCTGCATTTGTAATAACTCAGTGTTTTATGACAAACCGTCCTTCACACGGCTCGGCCTGCATGCAGATCTTGCACTGCGGCTCTCCTGTGCAGACAGAGAACAATGTATTCACTCTTAATAATTATACAAGATAAGTCTTATGAATATCAATGAAGGCGCTCTCTGTCATTTGCATTTCAATCATTATAAAATGATTCTGTCGGAGACGCGTTGTCCTCCTAACTATAGGATGTCACAGACTGTTTGAGCCGCAGTAGCTGATGATTAACCACCGAGTATGTAGAATGCATTTGAAAGCTTTAGCATATTTCTGCACTGTTTGTTTTCTGCTTTGACATTAAAATCTACAGGATGTCACATTAGGGAACCTTAATGCAAGCAGAACGAGGGAGAAAAGAACGTCCTGATTCGCTGTGTTTAAAAACTGGCGGTGGAAAACACTAAATTACTAGCAATGGTTTCTTGCAAACAAATCCATGTTCAATTAACCTTCTTTCACAGAACAAAATGTATTTCACTTGGATATTGAGTCGAATTTATATCTGGGCTTTGACTAAGCCCAGATATATATCTTTGTTTTTTCTCTTTCAGGTGTAGAAGCACATTCCTATGTCTTATTACAACAACTATTCTGTGAAGTGCACCAGATCCTCCTGCAGCAAATACACATATTATGATGCTGCCACTACCGTACCTTACAGGCTTGCAAGATTCCCTCTTTTTCCTCCAAATGTAACAATGACAATTATAGTCAAACATTTAGTCTGAGGACAAAGCCAACAAAGCTAAGGTGTTTGTTAGTTATGGATATTAATGAATACTAATATAGATTATTGTTAAATGAAGGTACACCTAAATAAAATTGAAAGATTTCATATTTTAGAAAGTTATGTTGATGCCTCTGTTGATAAAAGCTTCTTTGGTATTTTACACAAAACATTCTAAACATGCCACAATACCGCAAAACCAAATATTTGTATCTTTTACAAACTGTCCATGTGTCCATAATTAGGCCATGAAGATCTCTGAAGCAACAAGCCATTTTTCCTGTATTGTGTTTGTCCAGTAGGAGACAAAGCAGAAAACAGTTATGTCATAATAAAATAGACTTTTTGATCCCAGAATGTGCAATATGATGTCCTGTCAAAGCCTGGGGCGTCTCTGACCTACAAGGAAGATGTTATGTTATTTTTAGCAATCCAGTCTTTGGATGCAAAGTGTGAATGCCAGGAACTTAGTTAGGAATAAACATTAAATAATTAGTAAATAGTCTTTCTAGATTTACTAATTATATTATTTGATGGATGAAAAGACATATGTATAGGAGAATCACACTGTTAAAAAAATTCCTAACGAAGCCTTGGAGATTAAAAACTTCAAGTTAAAAAAATATATTTCAATTAGCAATGTTTCTTTGCTACCTGGAGGAGATTAAACAAAAAAGAGGCAAATACGACAAAATTTGTCTATATTTATCAAAAGCTAAGACAACATACAGGTGAATATGTAGCAGTCAGGATTTCCTAACCAACTGTTTCAGAAAAAAATGAGTCTTTATATCTGTGACTTTAGGAAGGGTTCTTAAACTGGACATAACTCAGTGAGTTTATGAACAAACCTTTACCAGCTTCAATTTCCAAAGCTGCATCTGAATAAAGAATTGACAACTTTAATGGTCATTTATCAACCATTAGATTCTATGACATACCAAAGTAAAGTCCTGCGATTGAAAAGGTTCACTCCTTTTCAACAGCAAAATTTCAAGAATAATGTAATTATTAGGAATTATTATGTGATCATTTACAAGAAGGGAAGAAGATCTTGCTCAAACTGGACCTGAAAACACAGCAGCATATCAACAACACACAGCAAAAAAACACTTGCCAGTCCAGACCTACAGGAACTGATCCAAACGCTGTGGTGAGACTTTCATCAGCCCTGTAGGTTCCTCAGAGTTTGCTTTTGGTGTATGAAATATGAGATTTTATGTATTATAAAAAAACAATTGAAACGCAGCTACCAAAAAGACAACATGTTTTGTCCTTTTAATCAGAATAGATGATAGTGGGATTTTATGGGAAATTGTAAGCAGTTCAATATAATTTAATATCAGTTTTGCCTCAGCAAGAGAGCTAAAGCTAAAAATGTATTTTGTTTCTCAGCGTCATAGTAAGTCCAGGCAAATCAAGAGAAAATTGACTTCATGGGAGGAAAATGTAGCTCTGGCCAAAGTCCAGAGCTACATTTTACAAGTCATGTAAAATGTAGGGTTAGGGCTAACCCTACATTTAACCCTAGATGAGGCCTGTAGCAATCAGGCCTCATCAAATGAGGCCTGATTGCTACAGATATCTGCACTTTAACAGTGTGAACTAGTACTAGAAAAAGGTAGAAACTGAATTTTGCATCTCCATAACAGACATCTTTCAACAGACAGAAACATGAAGTGCTTTGAAATATCCTATTAGATGGTTGCAATGACTTTGGACTTGTGAAAAGTCACTGGACCACCAGCCTTCTGAATCTCCTTCAATCGCCTAAAGGCTCTAGCATTCACCTTTTCTACTCTTCGTCCACTCAGTAAAACAACTAACTTCTTTACATGTCCTTTGCCTTCCTTATGAAGAGTGTCAGATACTTCTGGACAACTGTAAAGTTGACAAGCTTCTGCAGGATTGAGTCACCGTGGCATGCCTGGAGAACACCCAAAGGGGAGGCTGATCTTGATCTGGTTCTCAAACCTCATCGACTCGTTTCAGGGTGAAGAGTTAAGGTTAAGTTCAGCCGCCCCACCAAGTATCCAAAGCTCATCTGAACAGCTTAAATCCAAGACCAAGAGGGCAATGTCTTCCAAAATGAAGGTTTTTGTCCCTGACACCATCTGCAAACTGTAAACTGTCTTTTTATGAAGCTTAAGGAGGAATTGTGTCTTCCTCTCTGAGTGGCCTTCAAGCTCATGCTGGTAAAAGACTCATTTTAGTGCTAATGACACTTTGTTCACCACTTCCTCAGATTGGGTTGTGTCATGGAGTGGTTTGGTGGTGATGAAGACGAGACGCAGGCAGACCCAGATGAAGATTGTAATTATGAATTTAATGATGAAACCAAGGAACAGAACAACGTGGAACAGCACAAGGAACATATGAAGCACCATGACCTCACGGTGGCACAGGGAAACAGACTGGTAACACGACGACAAGGATCCAACAGGAGACAAAGACAACAGGTGAACTTAAATACACAGGGAGGGTAATCAAGGAATGAGACACACCTGGGAAGCAATCAACGGGGAGGACAGAGACTCAGGAAAATAGGACTGAACACAGAAAATCTCAAAAATAAACACACAGAAACACAGATCATGACAGGTTGAGGTTCACTTAAAACACACTCATGATGTTTAGATGTATTCATATAACATAAGGATGCCGATTGCCTTAAAATAAATCCCCAGGTGTGTCATTATTTGACTCAGATGTTGTGAATGAACCAGGCAGTGGCCAACTAAACCATGACACCATCATCTGAGCTCTGTTAAACAGCAGTAATCTCAACATACATGGACTTCCTTTCTAATTATTCTGACATATCAAACACTGAACAGGTTAAATGTGTGTTTTAGAGTGTTTGTCTTATTTGTGCAGAATAAAGGTTTAGCTGGTTGAACAGGTGCCTCTCTCTGGTAAAACCAATGGAAACTGGTTTTACCAGAGAGAGGTAAACACCTCCTCTCTCGAGTTCTGAGATAGAACTAAAGATAGTTTGAGTTCTATCTTTTGATTTTTGAGATAGAAAGCAGCCTGTTTGATCTCATCTTATCTGTGAATTCATGCATTTTTTTTCTGTTTCTCCAGAAGCCACATCCAGATCTCCACACCACCATCTTGTGGCGGCCGGGCTGCGCACAGAGCTGTGCTGATGGAGGACGTCAGTCTGCGTTGCAGCTCTCACGCACACACGCGCACGCACACACACTTGGATAGCTAAGAAAAAGAGTTGTTGACAAACACACAATGTGTTGAATGTGTTTAAAAGCAGGTTGCTCCTGCTTGTAGTCTCTGTTCCTCACCGTTTGCTTTGGCTCTGACTATGCTTTAGCGCAGTCTGTTTGCACATGAATGACGCCTGAAACGTGAAAAGCGCACTTAGTCATTTGCGCGATGAGGGATTCGTGGTGATTTTCATCCCAGCTGCTCCTTCTTGCATCACTCACATCGTCCTCACCGCAGACATTTTTCTCCAAACCAACTCGAATCAAAGTGAAGCTCTTGCACCTGCAGCTTCCTCACACTGACTGCTGTTGTGTCACTCACCTCAGTCCGGATCCCTAACATACGAGTCCTGACGTCTCGCGGTTCTCCAGCCCACATGCGCAAAAAAAAAAGAAAAAAAAAAATGCTTTTAAGTCCACATCCAAGCTCCTGCTCTGCAAACCCAAAGTAACACAGCGCGCACCATGTGTGCCGGAGGGAGCGCAGCAGCACGTCCTGGGTTGTTTTCCCCGTGCGCGTGTGTTGCGTGTGTGTGAGATGAGGAGAACGGAGATGCGGCTTTATAGCACTGAAGATGTTTCAATGAGTCATTGCAGAGGCGCTGGGAACGCTGCTAAATCTAATTGCTCTCATAGCGAGAGTGAATTGCGCGTACAAGATTAGTGATAGAGAAACCAGGTCTCTCTCTCTCCCTCTCTCTCTCTCTTTCTCTGGCTTTCTATTGGACTACACAGACTGAAATTTACTAAGCCTGCAGCCAATAGATTGCTGCACTCTCCGTACCGAACTAACTGTGGCAGGTTTCCACCAAAACACTTGAAACACAGGGACGCCTGCAACTTACAATCACGCAAAAATCTGGACATTTCGGATCGGAAGAGTTTATGAAACCAAATGTTTAGGTATGTTTCTGAATTAAAAAAAAAAAAAAAAACTTAATTAAAAACTTCACACTGAATGTTTTAGAAATAAATTGGCAAAAACTATTGGACTATTGTGTAAAATAAAAACGTTTGTACATAAGATATGAGGATTAGGACTACCGGGAAAATAATTCTGACTAATTTTAGAATTTCGACTTTAATCTGACTTTTGATCTCAGAAGTTTAATGGCACTATGTCATTAAACTATTTCTCTTCTAGTAAACTCTTGGTTCCTAAAACAGCATTTTATTTCATTTTTTGTAATGTTTTAGATTTACCAAAATAAATTTAATAATCTGAATCTGATTTCTTTTTTAAAGACATTTAAAGTATTCAAAATGTAATTTAAAAGTTTTACAGTTCTGTATAGAAAATAATTCTGTTTCCAGGGTTTAGTCTAACTGAAATCCTCACACTAATTTTAATTAGACAAAAATGCAAGCTTTTCTTAATTTATCATTTCCACAATTAAGAAAAAAGGCAAAGATCTAAAGCAACAAAAAGTTTTCTTCTGTTTACAAATGGAATAAAGAATTAACGAATCCTCAGTTTTTATGAATTCATTTATAGTGTAGAATAATCCAAGTGAAGTATCGATATTTTAGAGCTAGAGTTGATCATCTATTGCTGTTTCACCTTGATTGCGAATTTCTATGCTTTTATGTCATTGTGAATTACTGTGAAACCAGAAATTTACATGCTAGTAGAAAACAAATATAAAGCAGAGGAACTAAGGGACTTTTTTCCTAGCACTCCTGCCACCCTCTGAAAGAGTTGTGCCCTTGGCAGAGAACGGTCGGTGCTTATGATTAAAAAAATAATAATGTGATCGGTATCGGCGATCGGTATCAGTGATCGGCCCTCATGGGTGATCGGAATCGGATTCGGCAGGAAAAAACATGATCGGCACATCTCTACTAAGTATATATTTTTGCACACAGTGTTCCTGCAGGCTAAACCGACTGCAGGGAAAAATGTTGTCTGAATGTTGTCAACCTGACCGCATCCCCAGGTCCTCATCATGCTACACTTCAGAGAAACAAATCTTAGTTAGAAATGGAGAAAAAAAAGAAGGAAAGAAAAACTTTTTGTTTTTTTTTGTACATCTACAATGTGCAATAAATCAGTGATCAAACTCTGTATTTGCCCACCTAAAGCTGCTAACATGAGATACAATAACTGTTTTGGAAGAAAACGAAACGTGGCATGGTGAGCAAACACACACACTAAAGCTCAAGTCAAGGTTTGAACCAAATATATTTAAAAATATAAAACTCCAACTGTCTCTACAAATGAATTTTATTGCTCATGTGGTGGGATGGTGTTCCACCCTCCCCCACTCTGCGCACCGGGTGCAGGAGAAAGCGCACCAGTAATTGGTGGGCGGGGCAGATGCCTATATAATTGGGCAGGCCGCTGCAAGATGCGTGCGTCTTTGTTTCTCCCGCTGTTGCTATAGTCGGCGGCTACATGTCAGCTTGTGGGTTTGGTCGACTCATCTGCGATCGTAAGTGACAGTTTTGCTATCCGTGGCTGAGATCATGGTTGGTTTTTGGGTGCTACACTTGTCGTGCATTTCTGCAGTGTTGCTCTGATGGCGTTGCTGGCTGCAGCTGGGGATTGCTGTGGCGGGCGGCTTCAATCTGGTCCTCACCTGCTGACCCGCTTCCTCCCGGGTTAGGCTGTGTTTCCACCCCTGGGTAAGCTACCTGTTGACGTTTGATTTCTTTTATCTGGATCCACGGTTAATGGGTTTTCTGTTTCAGGCACCTGATTGTGTTTGGAGCTGCAGCGCTTTGGATGCTCTGCTCTCTTGTTTTGTCTTGTCTTCCTGTTTGGGCCACTCTCAACTAAACTTGCTGCTGTGTGGGCGGGGCATTACTCTTCTGGCCTTATCCAAGGGCATTTGGAACTGGATGACGACAAAGATTTGTTCCATTGTTTGAAGTGTTTTCTTTTACCGTTTGTATTTGTTGTTTACCAATTTGTGTTTATTTTCTTTTGCATTGCATGTTTTATTTTATTTCTTTTGGAATAATTGAACTTGTCTGTCCTGTTTCCTTTTGTTCCAGGGACCAAGTAGTGGGCCTGAAGCCTCGTTTTAAAGAAATTGTTAAATAAAATATTGTGCACTGTTAAATCTGTTCAGGTGCATCTTGTTACTTTTAAAAAGATCTCCACCTGCTGGTCACACTCATAACCGACCAGGAAGTGCCCAGAGGTGGACATAGTGTTGACATCTCACCAAGACAACAAGCAACATGGCAGCTGTACAAGGTAGAGTTCAGACAGTAAAGCAACACATATTTTACTTGCTACAGGAAACTGTCTTTATGTCTTCATTTGAATAAAATATTTTAATTTGTTTGTTGCTGCTAGCTAGCTGTAACCTCAAGCTGTGCACTATATCCACATGACATAGTGCTAGCTAGCTGTGAAAAACTCTTTTGATGTCAGTGCAGTCATTAAGGAGTAATATGCTGCTTGAATAGCGTATTACTATTCAAGTAATATGCTATTGAATAACATCAAAATAAAGAGCTATGCTGTTAGTCCTTTTGGACTATTGCGTAACTAAATTCCAGTATGTTTTTTTTTCTCACTATCAGACAGTGAATACTTTATGCAATAAGTTCAATAACCACAATCTTATAAATTTTTTATTTTTTTTTTAATATCAAGATTTCAGACTGTCCCTACAATAATTTGGAGTTGGCCTGTTAATCCTTTTCAGATATACAGTAAAAATGTATTTGTTATAAAATATCAATAACAAGTAAGGAGAGGCATATTTATCAATGGGAAATGTTAGTTTTTGTTTTTTTTTGTTCCACCACCTAAATTGAAACACAGAAGCCTGGAAAGTGATAACCTTCAACATCAAGGTCAGACTCATTTCAAACCAGTGTGAGCGCAGCTTCTCATCATGTTACATAAAAGAAGCCAAAAGGAGGTCTGAACAGTTGAGTCAGAGCTGGGAGATGAGGCAGGCCTCCCTTTGATATCGTCATCATTTATTCCTTCTCCCCACATCATAAGCCTCGGCAGTCGGGGGTGTCCTCGTTGCTTCTGAAGTTTATGTCGGCGGATCGACCAAGATTGACTGGGTGACTTTCATGAGACTGATGAAGGGACGTTGGCACTGCCTGAGTGGAGCCAAATTAAATGTTGAGTAGGATTACAACTTCACCTGCAACCTGCAGTGGAGGACCACTGAAAAAAAGTCCGAGTGGCCTCTCTGTCCTTGTATTAGCATGCATGCGGCGTGATGAAACCACTACTGGCCATTTCCTTGTACAGCACAAGTGGAAATTTTAGATAAGGAGTATAATTCTGCACACTTTGCATTTCAGATAATTGGAAAAGCGTGAATATAGCACCCTAATAATGGCTTTTTTCCTTCACTACAGTACAATTAGATATAGTGTGTGTTAAATTGAGGATAATGAAAAATAATTCTCTGCGATTTAAAGATATAGCCTGAAACAAATAAGGCGACGTGAGAAAATATTTTATCCTTGTTTTCTTTAGTCTTTGCTTCTTTGTCACACTGAAATGTCTACAAACATAAATGAACTTTTCAAATCCAGAGTAAATCAATACAATACAGACCAACATATCTCTCAGCCTAATAACTAGTTGTTCCACTTTTAGCATCAGCAGTTTCCAAACAAAGTTATTATACTTAACTACAATAATGAAAACTGGAAATGAAGCTTAGGTGAAAATTCAAACCAGAAGACTCTCTAGCCTCACCTGCCTCAACAATCAGTGCCTCCCTCTCATCACCCTGGAGCTATCAGCGCTGGATCAAGCAACGTCATGGCCAATCACCGACTGAGCCCCAGTTGATAAGGACCTTCATCCACAGCCTTCTCCGCTTACCAGCTGCGATCAAACCACCACCACTCCTTCTCCACCTCCACTCTCCTGGCTCTTCAGGCACCCATCCTTCTTCGACCTCCACCACCAGTACCAGCCCCGGGGTTCTACATTCCTAGAATGCCAAAGAACTTTAATGTTTACTTGTTAATAAACCTTTTAATCATTTGCTTTCTCTGGCCGAGTCTCTCCAGATTGAAAGAAAACATTTTTGCTAACTGAAATATATGAATAGTAACTGATGAGGCAAAACAATAACTGAAAGTTCAACATATAGTAAGCTTCCTTTTTGTGTTTATGAATCCATCCATTTACTATATTATGCATCATATTGATTTATTTGAAATGTATCCACTCCAAAATGGGGTTTCAAAAATGATAATTTCTAGTCTCCCAAGACTGAGTCAGTGTGGATGCACAACCTAAACGAGAAAAAACATGTGGATACATCTAGAATCACCTGGATGGGCCTCATTCTGACCTTAACTGATCTAGTGAGGCCAACAGAGCTGCAGATTTTCTAGATTCTTTGGTGATCTCCTTTGGTAGGTTAGGGACTCCAGAGAAGGTTTTCAAATGTTCTCAGTTTGAGGATAATCTCATGATGGGTTTAACGGATCTTACCTACATGCATGAACACCATAAGAGACGGATGAAATATGAAAAGTTTATTTACAGAAGCAAACAATGGGGGTGAAGCCATTGTTTGGTTCACCCCCATTGAAGCAAACAATGTGCTGCTCATCAGTGCTGCTCTCGGTGCACTGAGAAGATAAGAAGATAAGAGGCCTCTCTGTGGTGAGTTCAGGTTGCCGGGAAACAGGAGGTTGCTAATGTGAAATTCATAAACTTACTCGCTCTGTGCGTTCAAATGGCTTCGAGGGGTCTGGTAGGCCATGGGGTTCCTTCACAAACCTATTGAGTTTCTTCTCCGTGGAACTTGGTGGTTCGGAGAGTGGGCCTGAGTGGCCGTCAGTGGTATGGAGAGCGGCTTTGGAGGGCGGATAGGTAGGCTTGTCGTTGAAGGTGGGTGGGTGGAATGGCCAGTCAGAAACTTCAGAATCGCTGGCAGGATCTACGGAAACAGATGAGGCTTGGATCTCAGGCATCTATGGGGTAAGAACCCATGACATCGTAAGGAGTGACCAGAGGTCAGGTAAGAAGATTCAGATGAATCCTGAGGAGAGCAAAAAATCCACAATGAGCACAGTCCAAACTACGGGGAAAAAACAGACAGATCTCAAGGAAAGGAAAACTCGGAGCAAAAACTCTGAGGGGCTGGAGGTACCATCTACGGTTGACACTCTGGTGTCAAAGTACCGGCGTTCCACCTCTCTTATGCTGCCGTAAATGAGATGATCAGCCCCCGGTATGAGGATGACATCATCGATGAAGCCACTGCCCAGCCGCCTCTAGGACTCCATCTAGTGGGGAAATAACCCAGCAACCCAAAGGAACAAAATAAAACCCCAGAACCTAACAGATAATAGATTCTCTGGGATTCATAAACCTTAGAAATGACTTTATAACCTTTTCTAGACTGGTAGATGTCAGTGACTTTGTCATCTGTTTCTCAGTCTCTTCAGGTTGTTTTATTTTCTGAGATCTCTTGGCCTACTTTGTGTCGTCACACAGGTTCTTTTGAAGTGATTTCTTGCCTCTACTGTTTTGGCATTAATCATTCCTAGAACTCATTTTGAAATGTACTTTTTGAACATTTGAATACTTTGCTGACCAACGCTCAGCTTCACTTCATCATCATTAGGATTAGTTAGTCCTGAAAACATCTGGATCTCATTTCTCAGTCTGCAGCATGGAGCTACATTAAATATGCTGCATGAAAACTGGAGCCGACAGAGGTTTGCATGCGTGTGTATGAGAGGTCTGTACAGCCGTGTTCACTCTTCCAGAATGAAGAGACTGTCAGACCTGCGGATTTAATGGCAGCAGCAGTAGATGAGGGCAAGAAGTGTAGTGTTTAATACTTCACAGAGGACAAGCTGGCCTCAGATGATTTAGACAAGCCGTGGCAGTAATCACATGCAGAGAGACAGGGGCTGTGGGAGTGGGTTTCTGAAAGTGCCAGGACACGTCTCCTCCTCTGTGTTTAAGTACAGAAGATTCCTGTCGCCTCAGGCTGGCAAACAGATACATAAAGTCTATAAAGTGGTTGGTGAGGCATGACGCTGGGACTCTTCAGGAGCACTCACTCCTTTGGTGGTGATGCATGAGCACGAGGATGCGGCCCTCTTCGCTGACTACTTCAGAGCAAGAGCGGTTTTATCTTTGTTGGTGTTTTGATCGATTGCAGTCTCAGTGTTGATGCAATAAGGCAACATGATATTTGACAGTCTCTTACAGCTACAAAATTAGTGATCAATGCCTGTCGGAGCTTTGTTGCTGAGGCAAACACTCTTCAAGAGGCTAGGCCTCAATGTTTCCTCTCACTCTCAAACCCTTTAAAGGACTGAAAGAAATACACAGAGGAAAAAATGTATCACCAAGGTTATGAGAAAGTCAAAGAGTAATTATTACCATCCATTTAGTACTCATAAAAAATGTCTAAGAATGGATTGTGATGGAAACAGGAGAGAAACTGAAACATTCTTCTCAAGGATAAACATATTAAACCACATACACACTGCTTCGTGGACCCCTGGTATTTGTGGTAGTTAGGGTCAACAGTTGCCCAGAAGATCTACCAATAGTTGAGAACCCCTGCAAAAACACTTGTAATTGTTTAGTTCAAACAGCAGATATTCCTTAATATGCATTAAAACACTCAGTGGAGCTCATGTTGACACTACACCAGAGCTAACATCCATAGTCTTCCTTATCTCTGGTCTTAGAGCGAACAGTCAATCAACACAAGGTAAAATGAATGGCACTTCTGGATTGACCGCTTTGCAAACCCTAGACACTTAAAGATTTGCATTTCTGACATCTGTGTATTTTGTAAAGTGCACCAGTCACTCTTGCATCAAAACATGTACAGTGGATTCTACGTCTGAACATTTTTACAATACCTCCTAACATCGGTTCTCACCCCTGTGGCTGGCTGGTTCAGATTAGAATATTGCTTCACCCTTCACTACATTCCTAGCGTACAAAGGAATGGTTCTTTTGACCCTGCAGGGTCAATGAAGCCATTTCCCTTTGACTTTAACATTTAGGTTTGCTTGTGAGACGATGTCTCTGTCCCCTGGGCAGAACTTCTGCCTCACTTCCAGACGGAGCAATAACCAAACTTTCCCCAAGAGCAAATGCTGAGGGTGATGCTGTTTCATCTGCTGTGCTCCCTCATGCTGCCATTTGAAGTTTCAGATTCCCATTGTGACTTTGATGCTTCCACCTCTCCAGCTGCATCTGAGCAGTGTATCTCTTAGAATAGATGTAAAGTTTTTTTCCACACCCAGAAATTCACAACACACAACACAATAAAAACAAGAATACTTTTGCTCTTTTTTGACATTTCTATACGTGAAAGGACCAAATGTGCCCTGATAAAAAGATCAACCTGAGGTTTTCTACCTGTGTCTGTATCTCTGAGCCCAGTTCTGTTCTCTGTGAAGTCAACCAACATCTTCCAATGATCTCTACTAATTCCAGTGGAAGAAGTGATGAAATTCCTTTAAATAGAACAGTTGATGCCTTGTTTTTATGTTGTAAAGTATCTGGTCCAGTCTGATCATCTTAAAACAATTGGATGTAGTTATTAGCATAACATGTTGAAACTGTGTGTCCTCTCCTTTGTGTTTCAGACAATAGCACTGATTTGTGTTGGTCTATCAGATAAAACATTATCTTCTGGCTCTTAATTGTATAATTTTTGTTCTTCTGTAGGATGTGATTGGATTGCATCATTATCTTCTGAATCTATCTTTTAAAAGCTAGTTGTAATATTAAGAGCATCTCCTTCATGTATTTGAGCGCCTTTGAAGTTTCCGGTTTTATTGAAAATCCGTTTGAAACGACACTCTGAGTTCTGTAAAGCTCTCTCCTCAGAACGGATGAAGCAGAAATGTGTTCTCTTCATATTAAATAATACATTACAAGCTGCTCGGAGGTGGCCAGATGAGCAACCATTTTTTAAATATTCTTTCCTTTTTTCCCTTCACATCTTTATTTAGAGGTTTTTCTACAGCAATATTTCCAGTTTTTGTTCTTCTTGACCTGACAGTGATCTTTGCTTTTCAAATAAAGATGTGCACCTTGCAGATATCCCATGTCAGCTATGAGTCTCATGAATTTGGACTGATATTGCCTGCAGTGTGTCCCTGACCTTAAACCGTGGAAATTTTCTAAGCCATCCTCTGACCAATTGGGCTTTTGATCCAAATCATAAATGGCAGCTTCCATAGCGAGCAGGCAGGAAGACAGATATGGGAAGCAGTGAGGAGATATCATTAAGTCTCAGGTGAGACTCATAACTGGTGCTGAAACTAGAACAAACAGAAGTGAATTTGGTTCAACTTGGACAAGGTTCAGTCTTGATTATGGGATGTCAGAAAGCAGCAGTATAGCAACCTTCCTCTCACTGTCAGCTGCGTCTTCTTATATAAGCCTAGATGTCAATCAGTCCTCGATTCTGCTTTTTTTCTCTGCACTGCTGTGAAAGTATTTGATGCTTTACTAGTTTCTTCTGTTTTTATTTTTTGCTTTTAAATATTTTGTATCAAACTAAATGAGATGCAGCAGATTGGACATTTATCAGGCCTCAGTGTGTGACTAAAACAAAACTGTCCTGTTAAGCTCAGGTAATTCATGATTTAACAAGGAAGGCATTAGCCGAGTTTCCAATATATATGTGAGCAAACTTTGTCGATATTCCACTAATGTATGAAAAAAAAAAGTTTTCCAATTGCAGTCGTTCCATTGAATAAATTAAAATTAGTTTCACAAATAAAAGTCCCGAGCTGGAACCTTTGGCATGCGTTTCTGGTACACCCATAAATCTAACACACAAGCAGCAAAGGACAACAAAGCTGCTTTTTTTCCCACTGGGAGTTAATTTTAGCTTCAAAAAAGTTAAATTCAAGTCAGATTATTTATTTTGCACCAAATCACAACAGATATGATCTGTAGTAATTTCAGTTCAATCTCGTCTCATTTGAATGCGAGTTATGAAACAGCGTATTCATCTCAATTTATTCATCAAATTAAAGTGTTCTGTCTAAGGAAACCCAGCAGATTGCATCAAGTCACTGACTTACAGCATTTGTTCTTCCTGGATGAGTAGACAGGGACATTAGACAATCACTTGCATTGTGTGGTTGACTTCACAGCCATCCCTCATTCTGGGCAACTTGCAGCGACAGTAGGGTGAAAAAACTCCCCTTTAACAGGAAGAAACTTCAAGCAGAACCAGAACCTGGCTCTGGGGGTTTGAGAAGGTGCAGGCTCAAAAAAGAAAAAGAATAGCTGTTGTAGGATTTTCATGGGTCAATTTTTAGTAATTTTCTTTTACTTTTACTTCGGTCAGTTTCAAGTTATTTCAGTCGTTCACTAGCCGATTTACAGACTATTTTATAAAACTGTTTGTAAATCATCCTCTTGCATATGTTATATAAATGAACAACAAACAGGCACTCAAAATGTAAAGGTCCAAAAGCAAGACAGACTGCTTTTCTGTTGTGTACAGTTGGAGATTTCAGAAAAAACAGTCAGCTTAAGTTTTTTAAGGTTTTTAAGTCTGTAGACCTTTTCAGATTTGACCTGTTCCACGTCCAGTCAGGAATTATCCAAACATGGTGTTCAAAAGCAGCCTTGGTGTTCAGTATCCTGACCATACCTGGGTGGTAATGGCTAGTTTGACTATGTGCTTTCAAAGCATGGAGTCCACTGAAGAAAACTTAAATACTCTCCTCTGACTGAAGCCTTACAGTACCAAAACACAAAATATAAAAAAGAGATTAAGAAAAGAACTGACAGAGCAATTTTTATCAGTCAGCATGGAGTGCAAGTTCACTACAATGTGGAAAAAATAGTAATAAAAAGAGGTAAACTAAAATGAAATGTTCAGAAACTCCCAGTTATCTGAAATTGTCTGCTTCAGGCTATAAAACAGAACTGAATGCGTTTTTCTGTCTTGCAGATATGTGAGCAGACCCACTGGGTGCAAATATAGCAAAGATAGGTTTGTCCACCTGAACAGAACAGACACAATACGCCGGTGTTCCTATAACCTTCAGTGATTATAACATGCAGCCGTGCTACGAATAAATATGTAAGGTTATTATTGCTCTCCACACAGTTTAGCATGAACCAGATCATCTGTCACGGTTAGGTGGACATGAGAAAGAACTGCTGTCAATCATCATTAGCAGATGAAAACATTTATTTCACTGTAAAAAAAAAGGTGTATTATTATTATTATTATTATTATTATTATTATTATTATTATTATTATTATCAATATATATATAAATATATATAAATATAATTTCTACTTACATTAAATTGCACTACTTTTCTGTTCTAGGTCAGTTAGATTCAGCAGAATTATTTAATTATTATTGTTTATTACTTACTAGATTTTTTTAAACACTTTCTTCAAATTTCTGTTGACAAGCTTGTCTGCGCATCCTTAAAAAGTCTGAAATGTATGTATCTAAACCTAATGGATTAAAATGTCTTAATTTTTTTTGGAAAAATCAAGTTGGCTTTAAGTATGTTAGACACAGGTCTTAAATTTGGTTGTGGCAGGACTGTTTAATCTCATCATTTACGTTGTTCCACCCACAAAACATTTCTGTTGTTGAAAAGTCTGAATCACACAGAGACATCTTCACTGCTTTCTGTATCTTCAGGCAGGTGCAGATATTAGTGGCTACCTGTTAATTTACACTTTGTGTTTATCCTGGGTAAGTCTAAACTTATATAGCCAGGCAGCTGGGAAACATTCTTCTTTCCCACTGGTCCATTTGTGTAGCATAAAATGCTACAAGCATTCTGTGCAACAAAACTATGAACTACAAGGTCAATACAAACACCAGAAATTTCAGTTTTGCTAGCGTTGCTAAAGCTCCATTGAGTTTTCTTGTGATGCACTTGTTAAATTTCATTGATGATGGTTGTAAAAAAAAAACATCCTAAAAAGTCATAAACTTGAGTTGGTGAAACTGGAGGTTTGTAGGTCGCCTTCATCACTCTGGCCTTTTGAAAGTCTCTTTTGTCCAAGCTCTTACTTTCTGCTTGATGTTGCTTCTATATTCCCTGATATATATTGCATTGTGGCTTTAAGTGCAAGTTCTTTTCCCCAAAATGTAACAATTAGCAACAATTGTCCACCAAAATTAATTGGAATTAATGTCAGACAGTTGGATTTTTTGTAGTGAATGGAAATATCTGATTTGAAAAGTACACTCATATCAGAGACATTCCTTTTCTTAACGATGTGATTGGAATAGATCAATTAGCCTTTAATGGGTGGGAAATTGCTGTGTGCTGATCCTTAAGTGAGAGATAGCTTAATGCCTCTGGGTGCTATTAGCATTGTGGATGAAGAACTTTTCAGGGAGACAACATTAGTAGCAATGTTGCTGCTGGTCCATAACAATTTATAAAAATAACAGCTGGAGCATAAATGTCACATTTACTAAGTCAAGCCACTTGAGATGTAAAGCCAGTCTTTGACAGTAAATTTTACTGCCTGCTTATTGAAAATTAACTTGTTTACAGGTGTACTACATACAATTATGGAGAAATGAAAACTGCATCAACTGTCAAAGCAGTTAAGGAAAGGAAACAGTAAAAGACTTTTATTAACACAAACATAAAATTCTGGGATCCATATGAGTGAATTTCCAACATTACCTACAATACTTTGACAGCCACTGTTGGTTCAGCCGATGCTAATCCTTGATCTGACTTCATGGCACAAACATCAGAACTCTGCTGACCAGTAAGGAGCAAATCATCACTGAATACTGACCGCTAGCTACCACTCCACATCTTTAGTCACCCCCGCGTCCTCTGCCTCCACCACAATGCTGACATGCAGTAAAAGTCTGTACTAATAAGTCCTGATCTGAGCTCCACTAATTCTGCTCTGACTTCCAGAGAATATGCCCTGAGCAACCAAGAGAAAATTCTAAATGCATATTGAAAGCCTGCATATCTATGCAAAGTGATAAAAATTTTCTTAATTTGTCGGCACGGATACGAGAGACATTTTATCTTTAAAATGCAAATTCCTCCTTGTATGTTTTGATTATGTCTTGTGTGTTTCAGTGTTGCCCTGTGATAGACTGGTGATCTTTTCATGGTGTATGTTACCTCTGACCCAATGACCTCTGGGGGTAGGTACAAGCCTCAGAGTGACGCTGCAGGATGGACAGATGGATGGATGGACAGCTAATGACTACCCACATCCAAATTGTAATAGTTCCTCACAAGCACTGGCTGCCAGGATATGAGGAATTTAGTTGAGTCACATAAAATCAGAAACTGTGGCCATTAATTTATGTAATCACACATATCTCCAGGCTGTGTGAGCCAGAGAAGGGGGTAACAAACTATGTCACATGTTCATTATAGCTGCATTACAGCTCTGTCATTTGGAGAGAATGTGGCAGAGTGGGAGGCCACAGTCACACAGCTGCCACAGTGGATTAAGATGGATTATTTGTTTGGCAGAAAAGTAATCCTGTGAGATTGGTGATTGGCTCTAGCCTCTCTTTGTTGTAGTTCTTGCTTGGAGTGAGAAAGGTAGAATTTAGCCAGACTTGTAGAGAATATATTTTTGCATAAATCATTAAAGTAATTTAGACAGAAACATGACATAAGTGGTGACTAAATTGAGACAATTAGAAATTTTAACATAGCGCTAACAAGCTGGGAACTGAAAATCATTATTTCATATGCTAGAAAGTAAGAAAAAAGATTATGAAAATTGAAAAATTTTGGAAATTAAGATTAATTTCATTCAAACTCTGTAACAGATGATTAAGATATTAATTGAATAAGATTGTTTTTACGTCAATCAAATACAATAAATATGTTGATTGAATTTAGCCAATTTGTCTGAATTCAGTAAAAAAGATCAAATCAAGTTTATTATTATGATGTATCATAATAATAATAGTTCACCAACAAGGCAGTTCAGAGGGCTTTTCATGATAAAAATAATATTATATCAATAATGAAACAATCAATAAACATTACGTTCTGTCAAATTCATTATCTTGCACCATATTGATTAATGTTCCAGCTATTGTTAATCATTAACAGGTGGGGTTTTAGCCTTATTTCACCAATCAATTTACAAAAAAAAAAAAAGAGGAAAAAGATCATTGATCCGCTGAGCTTCCTCCAGGGTTACAACAGAAGAAACTCAGAAGGATCTCACTGATGTAGACCACGGCTTGGTTAATATAGAACAATCACAATTTTTGAAGTTGATTAATCTTTTCCAACCAAATACTATAGCATAGCAACTGTGTAAAGTTTAGTTTGCTGTTTTAACTGGTGGCGACTGAAATTCTCTTGCTATCATGTTACGACTTTCATCCAAAAGTTCTGAGACTTGGGTTGGAAGTATCAGGCTCATAAGTTGTGTTCAGAAACAATCAGAACAGTAATAGGGCAACAGAGTCCATTAAAGAGCAACATGTTATCAGTAATGAGATCATCAAGGTCACATGAATCTCTGGCCACTTAACGCTTTCGTGTCAATGTCACTGACAAACCAAGCAAATCTCCAACAGTGTCAACCTGTGTGCCGTTTCGGTCACATGTCTCAAGCTGTGAGTTTCTCTGACTGCATGTTGATGCTTATTTCATACCTTTCTCAAACCCTCCATCTACCTTGTTCAGAGTGTGACCTGACCTGGCTCTTATCGGATGAGTCTGAACGTACCACACTGAAGAGCCAGAGTTCAAGTGTTCTGTCCTTGGGGAACTAATCTCGAAAATTGCTACCAGATTTAAATTGCACTGGAATATTGTGAATAGAAAATATCACAATACTTCTTAATAATAGTTTCTCACACTTTAGTCACATATGTGATGACTATGTTCTTCCACCACCTCTTCTCCTTTGCTAGTCCAGCCCAGGTTGACTGTTTTCTTGATGCTCTAACATATTCCACGTTGGAATATCCACAGGTTTGGAGGATTTTCATGATGTTTTTGTTCTTTGTCCTTTCTTCCCTCTCTGTGAGGACCTGTTGGGCTTTAGTGATCTAATTACTGATCATTTTTGTTCCATTGGGTGGAATGGAACATAAAGCTATAATGCTTTTTGAAATGACATCAAACTTGTAAAGCACTTTTTGGCATCTTCAAAGAAGCTTTACATTGAAATCAGTCGTTCCCATACATGCACACACTCAGACACGCTGATGATGTAAAGTTTATACCGAAACTACCTAATACCAAGATTATGTATGGATTGAAACTTCTGAAGTTGAACAGATGATTTTTTTTGTCTTACTCTTATGGTATTTAGCAAATAAAAATAATTTTCTTAAAGGGGCAGCATTATGTAAATTTGACCTTTTGAGCTTTACGTCATGTTATAATTTAATTCCCTGGAGGGTTGCTTTGATTCTTTAATTCATGTTTGAAAAATCCTTTAGTCTCCCATGGCAACCATTCAGCCATGTGTGGACCTGTGCAAAATGCCTCAATGGACTGAACACCGCCTTAGAGGTGCAGCTCCTCCACAGAACTGAAATCTTGCAACTTTCATCTCACTTCCTGAAGGCGGAGTTTCATAAAGAGCAGAAGTTTTTAAAGAGACAGAGACTCAATTTCAATGTATTAAATTGCTTTTAAGCTACATTTCATGTGTGAAGTTAACACAGTTTGTGCTATGTGGATGAAAAATACAAAATGCTGTCCATTTAATTTTAAATTAATTTAATCATTGCTTTAGAAGTCCAGATTCAGCACTAAACCTGTGGTTGTGCTCAGCTCCTCTTTCTGTTTTTCACCCACTGTTTTAAAATTATGCACATCTGCTTTAGTATCGCTGAAAACCAAAACATATCATAAAAGATAAAGAACACATTTTACATTATGTCTATAGTTAAATCACGTCTTAATGAGGATGCACAAAAAATAATCAAGTAAGAGATTCATTCTATCTGCATAAACCGACAATGTGCTGATGTAAATATGGCAAACCCACAGAAAATGACTAATGGTTAATAAAATTCATCTAAAACACATAAACTGAAATAAAAATCAGCTGCTTTTGAACCAGAACATTTGTTTGCTCTTTCAACTAAATGGCTTCAACAAGTCTTTGATGTGAGGCTCTCTGGGGTTTCACCTGGTAAACCTTGATGGTGGTTAAGCTTCAAAGCTGTCTGCATCAAACCCATCACTATCTACACATAGACAAACACACTACACATGGATTTTTATTCTTTGGTATTCACCACCAGTCAAGATGCTTTTCTTTCTATCATGTATTCTTTAAGAGAAACTCTTTTGGGCCTATATTTTTCTTTTTCTTTTATCCTTTATTTATTAGAATATTCTTTCAAAAACTTGAATTTCTAAAGTCTTCCTACTGAAGGTTTTCTATTCACACTTCAAAGAGCTCTTCTTAGCAATAAAACAATAATACTGTGTGCATTTTAAGATGACAAGATGAACATATAGTTTATACTCTTGACTCATGTTCATCTCAAATGTTCAGCTATGTTGTTTATTTGCACCTTGTATTTTTTTAACGATTAAAATAGGCAGCTACGCATGTAGACAAAATAGTTGGTTCCCCTCTGCTAATGGTCAAAAAACAAACAATAGTCAATAAAAATTTACTGAAAATGAACCCATGAAAATCAAACATTACTTTTGAATTGTGATTTAACACAAATACACAAATGAAACATAATAGCATCCCCAGAAAAAAATTGAAAACGATTTCACCATATGGACATGTTAAAGTAAGCATCTCAGGTGTCTTCATGTTCTGGAATGACTTTGCTGCATGTGGCACAGGGTGTCTTGAACCTGTGTAGGCAGTTTTCATTATGGATTTTAGCGTTGTCCCTAAACCCCAAGACCACAGAGGGTCCACTGTAATGCAATTGTGAAGTAGAAAAAAATTAAGTGCTACAGGTGCCATGTTTCACAAGTGTTTTCTGTTTTTCACCGTTGTTTGTATTTTGATTATTTTAATATTTATTTATTATTGTCACTGATGGGTTTCCATACAGGTTAATTGCTTTTGTTACTCTTATGTGCTTTTTGTGCTAAATGTTAGCCCGAAAACTGAAATCAAGTCATTGTTTTGAAAGTCATAATTATTTAGTCTTTACTCCGAAGTCTTGACTCTGGTCACAGTACGTCCATCCAGGTCAAAGGTCAAGACATCCAAGGTCAAGGTGAGCAAGTCCTGAGTTGAGTTGAAGTCCAAACCTTTTTAAAAATTTAGGCTGAAGACAGTAATGTGACCATACATGTAATGCAATCTCAATTAAATATTAACATTTTAAAAGATGATACATTCTTTGTAAAAGATGCATTTTTTTGCAGCCATACTCTTTTATGCAGATATAAAGTCTCCTGGTGCTAAAGACCAGATGGAGCACTGTTAGAAGAAGAGCATCTAGAAATTCTGAAAGCAGTAAAATGTGACCTCAGAAAACTAGGCTTCACATTTCAGCAGCAGCAACTTAAGCCAAAACCAAACAGACAAACCTGAAGCCTTTCAAACGGCTCATAAATCTTTCAGAACCAAATAAAATGGACCAATTTGAACTCTGGCAGGATTATTTTTTTTCTGAGATTGTTTCTTATTCCAAGAAGATGGTTTATTCTGCTGAAGGAGGCAGGAAAGTCTTTTGCTCTGAATATATGTGTGTGTGTTTGCGTGTGTGTATATGTGTGTTAGTATTTCTCATCTTAGAAGGTCGGTTTTTCTAACAAATACTGCGCTGTGAGGACCCATTGCTCTTTATGGCATCCAAAGCCCAAATCAGTGCTGTCATGGGGTTAGGTTAAGGTTAAAGGTCAGGATTGGGCAATAAAAATGAATGGAAGTCAATAGAAAGCACTTCTGAAGACAGACTAAGATACCTACTGTCAATGTGTATTTTACTAAATGTTTCTTCAAGTTATCAGAAAAAGACACTAATTTAATACTTCTAGTATATTTAATATTATCGTTATGTCTATGTCCTAGAAAAAGCTTTATCCACCAGTGTACAAATAAATTTCAATCAACAATTTGGTTTTGACAAAAAATATTTTACTGATTTTATTTCAAACTGAAAACCAATTCTATGAAATAATGACAATTAAATACAGTGGTGGGAAGTAACGAAGTACAAGTACTTTGTTACTGTACTTAATTACAGTTTTCGTGTATCTGTACTTTCCTTAAGT
>NW_006800350.1:334678-370483 GCF_000485575.1 Poecilia formosa
CACAGTTCTGAAGTTAAGCTAACTTTTTTCCCTCATATTGGAAAGAATTGGACTGTGCTCTGAAGGCCGTTTGTAATTTGACTGTTTATTAGTTATTGCTTTCAGTGCATTTTTTGTTCCCTTCTGCTATTTTTTGTAGTTTATTAATTTTACTGTATTCCTGTTACTCTAGCTTAGTAATTTTGTTGAATGTTGCTCGCCTTGTTTAAAGAGTTTGTTGACTGGAGTATTCTAACTGGAAGTTGAGGTATTTTTTATTAAAATTTTTTTCTATTTTGGAGAGAAGTTGTAGGTATTTATTCTGTGTACTGTATGTGTGTGTAGGTCTTGCTGTTTCACATCATCTGTTTTTCATCTAACACCACAGATCAACAGGCAGGTATCCATAGAACAATAACTGGCAGAGACTGAGAACTGCTTGGTTATTTATTTCTGATAATCAACATTTCCACTGACCACATAACTGTGCAAGCGGTAACTACTAAAATAAATTTGCTTAATGAAAACATGTCAATTTAAAAAAAAAAAAAAACTTGAGTTTTTCAATAAAATCTTTTTGCGCTAAAAAACTTTGACAGCATTGCGCAAAACTTCAATGGAAACACTTTTGTCACATCACAAGAGTCGTGAACAACTGGAGGCTACTACAGGCGGAAAAGACAAAGAAAATGAATGGAAGTAGGAGGAGGAGGATGGTGTGGCATGATTTTTTAATGACTTACAAGAATAAACTCATTCATGTTGCATAATTGCTGTTTTTTATGTAAGGATTCTTGTCATACCATTTCGCAATTGTTTGCTTGTGGTACGAAATGTGAACTCAGGTCCTAGATCAAGAAGTCTAATAAGGAAATGATGAAGTATTCCATCCCTAGCTCTCATTTGCATTTCCTAACATGTCATTCCCTTTAGGTTTAGCTTAGTAACTAGCTAAATAGATAGAAGTAAAACACAGAATTATTTTTTCTCAACATCAGTCTGACGGCTGAAGGGAAGAAACTGTTCCTCAGCCTGGTGCTCTTGACCATCCTGCCTGAGGGAAGGGGCTGGAACTGTCTGTGTCCAGGTTGGTTGAGTCCTCATGATGTTGAGCGTTCTCCTCCTGCATCGTGACGTGTAGAGGTCTATGGTGGAGGAAAGGCTGCTCCCTGCAGTCCTCTGTGCAGCAGTGCAGCTGCCGTGCCACACGGTGATGCAACTATAGAGAATACTCTCCACCACACAGCATCAGAAGCTCCTCAGTCCAACTCTCCACAGCTTCCTGAGGAAGTAGAGACACTGGAGGGCCTTCCTGGCCAGCCAGGAGATGTTGGGACTCCAGGTGAGGTAATGATGTCATACAGCTTCTAAGATGCTTTGTTGCCGTTAGCACCCGGTGGGATGTAAACAATAGTGACAAACACTGAAGTAATCTCCCATGGCAGACAGTATGTTGACATTTCACTGTCATAAGTTCTATCACCTCAGAGCAGCAGCTTTTTATCAGTCCACAGTTCATACACTAAACTTCATTCATGTATATGAATGAAGTTTGGTCAAGTACATGAAAGACCACTGGGAGTCCTCCTCCCATGTTTTTCCAGACTGTTGGTCTGGAAGGCTGAGTCTGGCATGTTGCTGTTAAACCAGTTTTCTGTTAGACAAAGAGCAGCACAGTTCTTCTTCTCTGTAGAAACACTCAGCCTCAGATGTAACAAATCCACTTTGTTATCCAGTGAATGAACATTGTCCAGAAAGAGAGTTGTAATCAGTGGCTTCCTAGTCTTCAGCTGGCCCAATGTGTCTCGTCTGTTTTCGGGCACAACGTCTCCGTTTGACCGTTGTTCCTCACACTCTGCTGCACCAGTCCATTGTCCTTCAGGGCTGCTGTCTGCCGAGTGCAGATTTCAGCCACAGTGATGTATCAACAGCTGAAATGTCTCCAATAGCCACCAGTTCAGCTGAGCTGTACTTTGATCATGAATACGGCATTGAATTAGTGTCAAAATCAGCCATATATGAATTAAAATAAGGCTTAATTCCAGGAGCTGTGTTTCTATGGCTCCTGCATCTCTATGCACTGCCATAGCAACATTATTTCACATGTTTGATGTAAACACTGCAATTCCATAATTTGTGTTTTTTACACTTTAGCGTCATATTGACAAAGTTTTGCGCATATTTCTAATGGAAACGCAGATAGTGAGATAAACTGAAATATGTTGAGTTCAAAGTCGGGGCTTAGAAAGTAAATGTGCAGATATAAAACTCCAGGGAGAGCTGTGCTGTTTGTATTTGATTATCTGTAGATTGAGCTGTTAAGATGAACAATTTTAATAGGTATGTTTATAGAATGGAAAAGGCTTGCTTTCATACACCTAATTATAGAGGGTCACCATTGTGACATGATATCCAGGAAGTATCGTCTCCCAATCCCTTGAAAGATCCCTTAACATGGCCTGGTTTCCACTGAAGGACAAAAACACATGTGCAAGTTCCTGTTACACGTGTTTTAGATTAGTTTTTCAATTTTTGGATTTTATTCTAGGTTTAGTTTAAGGTTATATTTTACAAGAGGTTTATTTTGTGAAAATATAGCTTTGATATGTGGTTTCTTTCCTGTCAAAACCCACACTGTTGTTTGAGTCACACTGTAGTGTGTGGATGATAATGTAAAATTGTGTAATATTTTTTCTCATAATTTGTTTTCATGTCCTTTTCTTGGATTTAAGTTAGTGAAAAATAATTATAAACATATTCAAATTTAATACACTGAAAGTTTATTTTATACCCTTCAATGTTTTCACACTGACTGTGTAATTCCAATGTGTTCATAAGTTACCCACAGTGTCTATATGATACTATAGCAAGCTTTACCAGTGAGTTGGACTATGACTGCTGATGAACTGTGTGTGTAAGTCCATTTCCAGAAAACAATGCTCTCCCTCCCCCTCTGTCTTTTTATTAGGCAGCAATACACTTAAAGTCTCAGCCGGTCTGAGAAAGCGAGAGGAGACACTGCTCTGCTTTAATGTCACTGTAAAGAGATCAGAACGGCACACACACAGAAAAACAGACTGTGTTAGTGTGAAAGAATGAAGAATAAAGGAAAGGACACAGAGGCCAAGAGTGACAGTCCTCCAGTCTCCAAACATCTTTTATACAATTAGAACTTACAGTAAGCCTTTATCAAAACACATACTGGAAACCTCCTGTCTCTTGGTTTTATTTTTCAATTACTGGGAAATTGACTCCTTTTTTGCATCCTAACATCTTCATATTCCTACAGATTTCTACTTTTTTATGAGGCTTGTGATAAATACAGTGCAGTTAAGTGAACCTGAATATCTTGTTGCATTTTATTTTCTAAATAATTTTATTTTATAATAATTTCAAATGGATCAACTAAATCTTACATTGTTGGGAATCATTGTCAGTTGGCCGGACTAGTCTGTAGTGGGTGGTTGATGTTGACCTGGGTCTATGACAGAGTTTCCCAAACCTTTTCAGGCTGAGAACCATTTAACAAACATTGCATGATGGTGAGTTCCTTGAGATTTCTTCAAATCAGGAGAGAAAAACAATGAATATAAACTATGTTTTCTTTCAGCTTGGTCATTGTTTTATTTTAAGTGTTAAGATGCAGTTATTCATCATGCATTACTCACTGCCTCATCCCTGTCACTATATGAAACTTTTCTTGTAATATTGTGACTTTATTCTTGTATTATTTCAACTTTCTTCTCGTTACATTTTGACTTATTTCTCGTAATTTTACTTTATTATTTTTCTTAGTATGGCTCTAATTCTCCTTCATAGTTAGAACTTAATATAGGATAGAAGCGAAAAAATACACAAAGTTCAAATTTAACTGAAATGTGAGTGGCATCCACCGACAGGTACAATGGAAATGATTGACAGGTACCCATGATTCCCATGCGCCACACAATGAATGACAATGTTTGTTTTTGGGTCAAAAAAAGATGTAGAGGGTAAAAAACATAGAAAATATAAAATAAAATATATCAAAATATAAAGTTAAGGTGTTTTGTCGATTTTGTGGAGTGGATGGAGGAGCTATAACTGCCAAAATATTACATCTGAAGCATTTCCCCCCAAAAAACAAAACAAAAAAACCCAGCCTTTTACAGATTTCTTGATAAGTTAAATATAAAATTATTAAAAGACAACTGTTAAAAGATTTGCAGATAATTATATAAATGTTCATGTAACATTGTTAAAGGACAAATGACAGGTTTGGAATCGTAACCAACAGTTATATAGTGTGGTGACATGGATGTCATGGATTTGATTTGAAAAGAGGTTTCTTCAGTCATTAGAGACTTTCCTCTGAATCAAGTTTAAAAAACCTGAGACTTTACTTGGACTTGAAAAGATGACATCTCTACATGTAGAGGTCAACTTGATGTTTCCAACATGCACAAGCCAAATAGCTTCTAATGAAATGTTGTGTGGATGGACATGAAAAAACAAGGTGTTTGGCCTCAATAATAAGAAATCTTTAGGGGAGTGAAGTTGAGGCTTTTAAAATGAAGAATGCATTACGAGCTGCATCAGCATACCTTCTATTGAAGTTTAACTCTAATCTTGGTAATGTGTGAATATTCTTCCTGTTAACATGTCTAAGATTCCTGTGGCGTGACAGAAATCTGTGGGTCTGTGGTTGTGTGTGTAAGTGCCTTTGGAAATGGCTAGCTCAGACTGTAGCTGCTGGCTGCTGATGGATAACCTCTCAAGTGTCAAAATGACCGCATCAACTCACTGTGAGCCACACACACACATTCACAAACCTCTTTTGCTTTCCCGCACACACAAAGCCACAATGCATCTTGGGAACCATTAAGGTAACCGGAGACCCACCGCAGTGGGCAAAGGACACAAACACAGGGGGAGAGGAGGAGGGTGAGAGATACAGATAGCTGATAGAGACAAATGAGGTCCAGCTTCAAGAGACTTTTTTTCCATTGAGTTCTACTTACTATTGGGATGACATGGAAAACCACTTCAGGAGCACCACTGAGTAACAAACTGAGCTCAGTGTCAAAACTATGGCAGGTGTGGGACACAAGTTCTTTTCAGTTGAAATGGGGAAAACAAAATCTAATTTTGCACCAAACAGCTTACTGTGCTTACTGTACATTATCAGTATATTGTTGCAACATTTTTTCAAAAATAAAGGCTTGATGTACATATAAGTTAACATGGACACCGTTATCCATTCACTTCACCCCTTAACAGTCACCCCCAAAACACTTACATGTCGGATGGGTTCCATGAGGAGACAGATGTCCTCGTGATAGTTAAGAGGTCAAATGAGAGAGGCACAAGTGAAATAGTGGTAGATAACCTGAAGTACTTAAATTAAATGGCCCAGAAAAATGGAGAATGTGGAAATGAGGTGAAGAAGCAAGCAGGTTGGAATGGGTAAAGAAAAGGATCAGCAAGAATGAAAGGAAAAGTCTACAAGACAGCAGTGAAACCAGTGATGAATGGTTTAAAGTTGTTTGAAAAGGGTTGGAGTCCCCCCCACTGTTTTTTTTGTTTGTTTTGTTTTGTTTTGTTTTTTTCTGCCGATTTGAAGCACAGAACTTCGACTCGGCTGGAAATTTAATGTTTTTGTAATGTTTTTGATTATTTATTCAATGTTACATGTTTTTGTGTTTAATGACGTAAAGCACCTTGAAATGCCTTGCTGCTGAAATGTGCTATACAAGTATTTGATTTGATTTTGATTTGATTTAGGGTAGGGCTGCACCAATCCTCTTTTTTTCACTTCCAATGCCAGTACATATATCTGAGGTTTAGAATCAACCGATACCAAACCAATACAGAAAAGGTGCTGGATTGACTTAAAGGGTTTCTTTGTTTAACACAGATATAACTGTACTGAAGTATAAATTTGTCTGATAACTCTGCACCAGTACAGCACACTTAAACATACCAATAGTGTCACAAGCTTGGTCAAACATATAGAAATAACTTTAATTTATTAAGTCTGTGCAATTTGCAGTATAACAGCTAATGTAAACCAAATAATCAACCAACTGAGACAGACAAAAACTATAGGTTGTCTGCTTTGTAGAGTACAGTAATAAATGATATCATATTAAAATGAATTGAAACTGTTTTCTTTAGTTCTCTTGTATTGATTTAATCCGCAAAGTGTAGTGCTGGAAAAATACATTGAAAATGCTTGAATTTTCCAAACCCTGGTAAAAGTAACAGAGTTACTCCAACATACTACACAATTAAACTGAACTGAATTGAATCAAACAACAGGTACAATATTTTCACAGTGTTGTTCAGTTGTATTCTCTTGCCAAAGTCTTGTCTTGCACACTTTTTGATTACAAAAGAGAATCAGGTACTTGGCACCTTTGCATGAAACTACTAAGTTTTCCATCTTTCAGGATTTTCTTTTGACAATTTTTTTTATCCATTCAGCAATATTGCTGGGCAAAGATTCACACACTTAAAAAAGTTAGTGTGTTTGTGTGTGTGCGCATGTGTGTGTGTGTTTTGCTTTGAGACACTGTTCAATATGTTTGCTGGAACTAATTAAAAGCAAGTCGGTGGTGGTGGCATCGATGGATTTGTTTTTAATGATGCGAGCAACGGTGAATATGCAAAATGCCGCAAACGCAGCGATTTGATGGCATCAACTTGATTGCCTTATTGATTTTTATCAAACCTGACATCACATTTGAATAAATATTCACATATTAGTATGTAAGGGAGACTATATATGCAGTGGAGGTTTGAGAAATTCAACAGTATATGCATGATCTATGTCTTTATGGGAGATGCCTTCGTGACACTGACAACAAACATTTGTTTTTTGTTTTTCATTCCATTATTTTTGTTCTTGCTTTCTTCATAAAGCACCATTTGTTAAGTGACTTGACTTGTTCCAATCCAAATTTGGATTTGAACAATCTCAAATAATGAGACATAAAATGTTGCACTTATGAGGATTTTTATACTGACTGGTGTGACATTTTCTTTGTAAAAATTTAGTTAAAATGAGGTTCAAAACAATCATTAAACAGTTTGTTTTGTCACCACATCATATGAAACAATAAGTATTTTTTTGGATATGTTATTCCAACATTTCTGTTTTTCTTTTTGCCTTCCTTCCTTTCTCTACTTCTTTCTTCCTTTCTTTTGTCTACAATCAAAACATTCTTGTCAAAAAACCTGTTCAAAAATATTATGAATTAAATAGAATGTTTCCACACAAATGCACACATTTAGACAAACACACAGAAACACATGGGACCAATTATCACATTTGCTGTGCTCCATTTTCCTCCTCCTTTATCCATGCCGTGACAGAGAAAGTGATGCACCAAATTCTGAGATAGTTTCCCCCTCATTAGCCTTTGATGGCATGAAGTTTCTGCTTCTGCATGTCCATGGTAAACAATGTGGTTGGGGTGTTGGGTTTCTTGCAATGTTGTCCTCTCTAAACAACAGTCTGCTTAAAACTAACGCAAAACTGGGAGAATATTCTGTGCTGTAACACTTCAAAGGAAAGCATTCACTAAACTAAATATATGTTCCATCAATGTAGAATAAAACTGGCACAGTTTTACTAGTAAGGCAGTTGCTAATCTCATTAAGAATAACTATTCAGCTTTGAATTTTATTGCCATTTTGGTAAATTTAAAGGTGTTAAATTAGGAAGTAAAACTTCTTTTTAGTCATATTTGATATACATATGTATATAGCATTTTTATAACAACTGAACTTAACACTCAGTTGATTATGCTATAAAATTGCACTGTGTGCCTGTAAAACACATAATACTTGGTCCCTAAATAAACTTCTTCCAGCATGTTTTACAAAATGTGCCATAACTGAGGTCAGATTTGATCGGTTCCTCTTCATCACCCACCAATATAATTTTGTACTAGCTTGCACAAATATTCACTCATACAAGTGTATACTTAATACAACTCTGGTACAATCCCCTTCATATGTATTGCAGATCTCAGTTTTGAACTCAGATTTCAGAGAAAGAAGCTAAAATTCAGTTTGATAAAGGAGTTTATGACAGGGAAGTAAAAAGCTTGTACACAGTGATCAGACAGAAGGCTTTTCATCTGATCTTTTTTTGTTCTGTTTATTCAGAAACTCAAAGGTCACATCAACTGGTGTATTTTAGCAGCTGGTAGGAACAGACATAGCGATTACTCACCCCTTAGTCTCGGCACAGTGACTCTTGTGAGCAGGGATCCGACATGTCAGGGTCTGATGTCGTGGGAGCGCTCTAGATCTACTAAGAGATAAAAAGAAGAAAAGAGAAGAGAAATACTTGGAAAAAATTGTATAGAGGATGGATGGGAAATAACTGGAGGATAAATAGATGACAAGGGTTTTTTTTAATAATTACTACTTTTATGAACCTTTGGAAGGTGCAATTTGTCAAAGCTGTCATCTTGTGTGTTTGTTGCTAGACATAAATGCAGCAGGCAAAGACATCAAGTAGATTTTGTGGTTTTTAATGAAAATTAAGAACAAAAACTTATAATAAAAACCATGGAGACACAAGGAATGCAGGGAGCCAGAGTAGAACAAAATACAGGAATCCAGAAACATAATGATGACAGGGAGATAAAACCGGAGTTGATGACAGGAATTAGCCAGGAAGAACTGAGAATGAGTTTTATACAGTAGATGTTGATACTGAACAAGGAACAGATGGCTGGTTAGAAACACGTTGCAGGTGTGAGAGGAGAGAGCAGAAGACAGGCTGAGGAGAGAGAGAGAGAAAAAGTGGCACAGGGGGCGAGGGAGAGTAAACAGGGCAACAGAAAATAAATCTAACACTAAAGAATAATTAGACTAAAGAAACAATTAAAGTAGAGAGACAAAGAAGAACTAGGAACAAGAAATAAACTAGAGTCACTAAGGAAGAACAAATAGAGAAAACTAAGAAACACACAAAAAATGACAAAACCCAAAACCAAACTCAAACAACCCCAGATCCTAACAATCAGAGTTAATATATTTTGTGTTAGTGCTAATCAGAGGTCTTCTTTTTAATTACTGTTTAAACTATTTAAACTACTATTTACTTGTTCGCGCTGCTGGGTGGGCTGGTTTGTAGGGACTTGACCTGCGCTAAGGGCATAATAGGGGGGATGAAAAGGATGTTCTGTACATTTGAAAATAAAGTGGTACACAACTGATATTATGCCACTAGATGTTGGTTTGAGATAAAAACCTGTTGACAGTGTTATCTGGAAGGTTTTGAGGACATAATGCTGTCATAGTTTGTACACCTTCTTTACCCGTCTACCTTCCTGTTCGAATTAGATTACATGGTGATTCAAACAGGTGATGACTGGTCCAGGTAGAAGCATCTTCTACACCTGATAGGAAGTAGTATAAAAGGAATGTCCTCAGTTTTCCATTTTACAATCCATATAAATGAAATAATTAAAGAATCCAGAGATTTAAAAAAAGATTTGATAATCAGAATGGTAAGCCATTGAAACAAATCTAGAAATTTTTGAAGTAGCATCATTTTTGCTGAGTTAATCCCACCAACTAGAAACACAAATATTGGAGACTATCTTGACAGTGTTTGCTTGCACTGTTCCAGTTGGGGAAGGAAGTCATTTTTAAACAGAAGATTAAATCTTCTTGTGACACATATTCCAAGTTAATCAAAGGAATCAGTGACAAATTTAGGAAGGACATTTACCTGATCCTGATTTTGAGCCTTTTCATTAATCATAAACAGTTCACTCTATTCAAACTAATTTTGAATACAGTGAATATTCAGAACAGAATATCAGGTTTAAAACAGAACATGAGCCTGAGTCACACTGAAAGGACCAGCAAAGAAAAGACATGGACATAACAGGTAGGCATTGTTTGCTCTACATGGGTGTGTTTGATGCTGATAAGTTATGATGTGAGAAACCGCCAATAAGCAGAGTTGCCTCAGAACATTCAAGTCTTTCTGGATGTCGCTACATATTCCAGGATCACCTCCTTTAAATCAGCGAGTCCCAGACCTGTGGAGTTTCCTCTGTTAAACACTGTTGCTGCTTGATAACACGCTTTGTTTTTGTCTTCTGGATCCTCACACACATAACCGCAGCAGGTGGAGGATTGAGATAATCTGATTCAGTTATGAAAAGACGTATATAATATGGCTGGGAAATCCAAGCAACGTTGCAAAGAAAAATTGATTGACAAACTGTTCAAGAGGACGGCTCAAAATTTGCAAACAGAAATAAATTAGCAAAGAGAATAACAACAAAGATGCAAATCAACCTTCAAAAAACTATTTCTAAAGGAAAAGAAGGAAATGGGAAATTTACAGTCATAGTGACAAGAAAGTAGTGTTTTGTGTTTTTTAGTGTTTTGAATGATTAAGTAAAGATCACTACAATCAACTGAGGGTTGACTGTAGTACTTTCTTGTCACTATGACTGTAAATTTCCTATACCTCAAGTTTATAAAACGACAAAACAACATTTCATTACTGATTAAAGCCAACGTGAAGCTGATATGGGAAAAAAAAAAAAAAGGAAATCAAAGTATGTAAATCCTAGATATACAAACTATTCAGAACTTCAAATAAAAAGCTGGTGTAACATTTTTGGCAAGATAACTGTGAGATGATGGAACCGTCAAACTCCTGTGTTTGAATCCTCCTTGTGAAGGGGCTCTTTTGGTAGGAGTTTGCCTATTTTCTCTGGGTATCAGGCCATTACTGAGTAATCAAGAGAACTTGGCTAATCTGGGAAGTCCTGGTGAGTCCGCTGGGTTTTTGGGACTCAAGTTAAGTTGGGTTAAAGGAAAGAAGGCAGAATGTGTTGCTTGCTCTTTCATTCTGCATTGTGACATTGGGCTGGTTGTCAGCTACTACAAGTGAAGTACATCAGTTATAAAATGATTTCCTTGTGTGCTACTGCAAAGGCTCAAATTAAAAACAGAAGTACTAGAAAGCGATGTAACAAACAGTGCATAACTACATAACTTTAAAAATCAAAGCTTTTGGTTTGAAAGTCAAAAAGAAATTATTTAAATATTTATAGTAAATAATCCCACTGTTGTGTAAATCAAAGGACAGCGTTAGCTGCATGGTAATGCACTGCACATATTCCTTTGGCATGCTAAGTTGTATCAGCAGCATCCTACTTTGTTTGCTTCATAATTAATACCATTATTGACAACAGCTACATTAAGCTAAAAACAGATGAGACAAATTGCTTCATAATGACATATAATGCAGACTACGTCATATGAGCAAGCACTTTACAAGCAATTATTGCACCACCACCTAAACAGGGTTCTTTAATCTTAAAAACATGATTTTTGAGACTGAATGATTGTGTACCTGATGGTCAGCAATACAGGAGTGCCACAGGGACCCATACTCTGACCATTCCTTTTCACTTTGTACACCTTCAGGTGTATCAGAGATGTACAAGAGGCTGAGTACAGAGTTCTAGAGGAGCACTTTGTGGTATGGTGTGGAAATAAGCGTCTTATTTTGGATGTGAATAAAACAAAGGATATCATTTCAGATTTAGAGAGAAACAGAGTAAGGTCAAATCCTGTTTCCATGGAGAAGAACTGGGGAGTTGGTGAAGCAATACAAATACCTCAGAAATACCTCAGTGTTCACTTGGCCAGCTGACTGGACTGGAGACAACAGTCCAGTGAAGCTGTCTACCAGAAAGGACAGACCAGACTGGACTTGTGGAGGAAGCTAAAGTGTGTAGCAAGGTGCTAATTCTAGAAGGTGTTGCTTCTAAAAGCATGTCATTGACAGTCAGTTGACAATCTTTTCTGCCATCATCTGTTGTGGTAGCAACATCCAACCCAGGGATTATAAGTTACTAAACAAGTTGAAGAAGATATCATGATCTTTTCTGGAGACTGCTCTGGAACCTCTAGAGAAGATTGTTTTAAGGATTTCTTCATTAAAAAAAAAAACTTGATAAGATTTACACAACAGCAATGTTTTAGACAGAAGTTTAGTCAGTACAGACCACAGAAGATCCTTCCTGCCTGCAGCCATCTCCATCTAATATTTTCCAAGTTTTTTCAAACTTGGGAAATATTAGCTACAACTAATAATTTAGTAATTTAATTGTTTCAACTCTCACTATTTTGCCTTACAATAAAGTGTCAGTTTAAGTCACAACAGATGCTTAGAATAAAATAATCAGTTGTTTTATATAACTGTAGCTGGTACACAGAAAATCTTTGTTTTTTGGATGTTTTGTCTTTATGCCTGTGGGTCTGATACCAAGTTTTTAGGAATCAGGGGCTAAATAAATAATAAAGTAAATGCAGCTTCATAAGCACTATCTTTCAAAATATGAATTGCTAAATATCTGTATTCAAGGATGTGAGTTAGAGGTTGGAAGATTACATAAAAATATACAATCACACCCAACTAATCCCTGACTCTTGCATGCATCATCACATTCACCAGCTTGTACACTTAATTTGAACTGGACATGAATTAGGCCTGTTTCCCTTTCCTCAAAGCATCATGAGATGAATTTAGCTATAAAAGGGAAGTATATTCCCATTTATGCAAATAATGTTCCATGTTCACATTTGCATTAAAAAATGCAAATATAATCCTTCTTTAAACCCTAACCCTGCATGTTATTTATATCTGAAAATTTTGCGCATGTGCACAATGCTGGAGGGCAAAAAGACTCATTTTTTACATGTACTTTACTGTATTTTCTGTAGCAAAGCTGCCTGCCACAGTAGAGCAATTCTGTTAACTAGATGAAATCTGGAGATGTAGGTATGATAAACTCACTGCAGTGCGCCACAACAAAGGGAAATATAATGCTCACTTACTGAAAACCTGCAAACAGCTGAGAGTTTTTAAAAAGTACACTAAAGACACCTCAAGCTAACCTTACTTGAGGTTAATAAGTATAATCAGTCATGTTTGTTATTCTACATTAAATTTTTTGTTATTCATAATTATATCATTTCTATTTTTGCTGATTATTTTAGATATTTATTAACTTCGAAATAATCTTTGCACATTGTATTCGTGTTGAGATTCTGATAACTATTTGTGTTGGTATTTCTTTTTTTATTGTTCACAACATCTAGTATTATTTTTGTTTTTTAAGTTTCATTAATCTACTAGCTGGTGTTAATTCTGATGTCAGATCATCCATAGAATCATAAATGTAGGCGTTAAAGAATACCCTGGGAGAGCCCAGTGGGAGGCTCCTGACCAGCTGACCCCTTCCTTCTGTTAGACATAACACTCCTCCAGCTGCAACTTCCTAGGTTAAAGTGGGGTCAAACAATGAAACAAGTGCTATCAGTGCTGGGATAAAAGCAGAAATGTTTGTAATGCACTACAAATCTTACTAGAAGAAGTTAGAAAGCACTTTTCATTCTGTCTAAAAATGCAAAAAAGTATTAAATGAGAACCAGAAATACAGAAGGAAAATACAGAACAGTGTGTCATTGTGTGCACTGAATTATTGAATAAATAGACATATGATCTCCACAACTAATATATCAATTTAAATCTAATTCTAAGTTGTACTTCAGTGTGAGTGTGTATGCATAACTGTTATCTCTTTATTGCCCTTTGATGCTCTGGCAACATATTTCAGGTGAATTCCTGAGTGATCAAAGATGTGAAAAACTATACAGCTTATATAATAATAAAAAAACAGTGATGGAGTGAACCTTAGTTCTTGGGGCAGCTTAGAGTCTTTAGTGTTTGCGTTATGCTACATGTCTGCTATATGTCTTCTGTGGAGAGTGCAATCTATTCTGCTATCATCTGTTGGGGTAGCAGAAGGGGTTTTAAAAAGTTAAACGACTTCATGAATAAGGCTGGCTCTTTTCTGGGATTAACTATGGAAACCCTACTGCAAATTACATTGCACAGAAGGATTCTTAAGAAAATTAAGAAAATTATGGACGACCCTGATCCTCTCCAAAAGGCCGAGGACAGTCTGTTGCTGACAATTGTTCCTGCCAACAGCCATCAGCAGCTCTTTGAAGAACTTTGGATATGTGTCCATTTGGGATTGATAAAGTGTTTTTGAATGTAATTAAATCTGAATACTTAAAAAAAAAAAGAAGAAGAAGAAAGGCAATTGGATTCAAAGGGAGTTTTGGGCAAAGGACTTGTGACCGATTTACATTAGAGTAAAATAAATGGGGCAGCATTTTGTTAAATACTCCAAAACACCTACAGTACTGGCCAAACAATGTGAAGAACAGGTTGTATAAAAACCTCCAGGGAGGTTAAAATTTCCTCCCACCACAGGAGCTGTGGCAGCTTAAATGGCAGAAAAGAAACTGATCAAAGTTGTCCAGATGTGGACATGCGGGTTTATTTTACTTACTGTTAAATAAGTAATTTCATGCTTTTTAATATTATTAATCAATTACTTCATAAATTAATCAAATCTGATTTCTACTTTTTCTCTTCACAGCAAGTATATCAATGAATATGAAAAAAATCATAATGACATGTTGACTTATTTATAATTAGGAGTTATGGGTCGTCCATAACTCCTAATGCAACCAGGTTTATGTGAGACAAAAAAGTTTTCATTGACAAAATGCCATTAACTAAAGAAAAACAGACATAAACAATGCAATTAGATGTATTGTGTTCCTAACTAAACTAAATTATTTTTTTAGTGTGTTCGGTTAAATTGGCCTTCAGTGTCATCTACATCTACATGATGATACATATGTGTCCTAGTCAGGGCAGTATTGATTCGTCTTTGGATTAGTTCTCTAATGAACACCAGCCCCAGATAGTCAAAAGATTGGGATATACATAGTCTAGATAAAATTAGAAGCTGCTAAACCACATCTGGAAGCAGTTCTCTAACATTGAGGGATCATCAACACCTGCATTTTCTGGATAAAGACACTGGATGGCTCCGGTTAGAGTGCAGCACATCTACAAACATAGAAACCCATGAAAATCGTTAGATTGAATGATGCGGCAAAGGTACAGTTCCTGAACCTGGCCTAGTTTTAGCAATAGAAACATGTGAAAATCTTTAATCTTACTAATTTTGTGTAAAATATAAATTTCTATCCCTTTCCTTCAACTTTTCAGTTAAAGGAGCAATATTATGTGTTTTATAGGTACATATTGCCATTTCATTGATCAGTCAAGCAGCTTTGTTACCTTCAGTTGTTGTAAAAATACTGTATATATTAAACACAATTTAAAAGAAATTTGACATTGTAATTTAACGCCTTGAAACTAGACCTCTGTCCCTTTCAAAACTCCTGCTTTTTCTTAAACTCTGTTTTCAGGACGTTATCACATTGTTCCTCTATGAACTTTAACAACATTTTAACCAGTGTTACACTGAAAAGATGCAAACACCAGCACCAGGTGTTTGCTAATTGCTACAAGCTAGTTGTGGGAGTTGTGGGGAAGGGCTGTTCTGTGAGGTGGAAGCTTGGAACTTGGAAAGTATCTCCAAGGAGGAGCTTTGTTTGTAGGTCCACCCAGGTGTTTTGCACAGCTTAATGGTTGCCACAGAGATTAAAGGATTTCTCAAACATGCATGAAAGAATACAAACAACACTTCAGGTACATTTTTGATGAGGGAATAACACTATCATATGGCATAAAGCTCAAAAAGTCTATTTTACATAATACTGCCTATCTAAGCACTACATTGAGCTGGAATATCAAGTTTGTCACTGTAGAGACAAAATGTAAAAATGTTAATAAAGAATTGAATTAGCTCACAAACTGGTGATGCATATTATCTACTTTCAGTTTCTTGAATGTAGTGCCACTACACCCCTACACTGACTTTCAGCTCTTTTGTATATATATAAAGAAGCTGTTTGTAACCCTCTTCGTTCCAAACCGTATTAATATTTCTTTTGCCTTAATGGGCAAAATGGAAGGTGCATGTCTGTAAATCATGATGTGACAGACGTCCTGTGTGTGTGTGAGGCAATGTCCCTTAAGTCTTGTGGTTAACAAAGAAGTCATGCAAAGAGGTCCCTCACCCTCTTCTCACTCTTCCTCACCCTCTTCCTTCCCTTTTTCAGCATTTATCCCCACATTGTGGTATATGTGGTCTATACCCATTAGCGACCTTATGTTCTCTCTTGTAAATTGTGTTTCCTGACTTATTTATTGGCTCGTTTAAGACTGTTGTATCTTTCTGAGGTAGGAATTTCTCCATTTGATTGGCCGCTTCAACTGAGGCCTTTCACTGTAATTAAAAATGTTTTTTGGAAATTTTCGTTTTTTGTGTGTGTTGAGGAGGGTGGGGGATGACACAACATGTTTGCCCACTTACACAGAACTAAAAGCATATAGAAAAGCCTTAGGGTTGTGAATGTCTAATTAAAAATGTTCTTGACTGTCAGGAATCATCTAGTAAGTCAATTATTGACTTTCGTACTCTGGAATGATGGGTAATGCTTGAAATTTTTGGTTTATCACAATGAACAATTGTGAATTTTCCTGAGAATAATAGTGTTCTTGGGATATAATTTCTATCATTTTATGATGATGGAACTTTCCTGCATCACAAATAAATCAAATAAAATTAGTAAATCCTAAAAACACATTTATACCGAGAACACACCAAACATTTGGAATAAAATGATTTTCTAAAAATATGTTTTCTCTTTACTGCTCAATCAGCTCAACATATGATATCATGTGTTGTTTAAGTTATACACTTTTGTGCAAAAGTTTTAAAAAACACTGGTCATTCAAAGATCAAAGAAAAACTTTTGCATTGCTTAAAATACTACTAGAAAGATTGATTCATCAGAAGAGAAACAAGTTTGTTAGAGGTGTTGAGAAAGTACACATTTGGTACTCGTGGTCACTGAATTGTGTGCACATGGGGTATTCACTGCGCCTATGCAGCATAATATATGCGCATGATGAATATAAATAGTGCTCCTATCTACTTTTGACATACATTTTGCACCATACAATGCACAGGACGCTGCACATCTGTCAATACTCTCTTCTCAGGCTCAAACCAATCCAGTGAAGTAACTGTTTAACTTTTGGTGACAATAAGACAGAACCTGTCCTTAGCTCCTATAAAGATCTAATAAATGGACTGAATACACAAACCATGTGCAGTTATCAAAACAGGAGCACTAAATCCATATCTCAGATGGCAAAGACAACTTATCAGTAGGTTCAGAAGCAGGAGACACTGTGATTCCATTAACCAAAAATTTCCCAAATTGAATATATTCACATAATGGAAACAAGCCACTTTAAAAAATAATAATAATAATAAAAAAACAAGCCACTTTAAAAAATAATAATAATAATAAAAAATCATGGTTTTTTGGGTGTTTTTACATTATGATTTTGCTAAACTGCAATGGAAACACTTTTGTCGCATCTCCTCTTCAGGCTGAGCCTGGCCAGGCTCCATGGGTAAAAGTCCAGTCACCAGGCCCTCACCAAAGTGCCCTACCTCTAGGCCTGGCTCCAGACTGGGGCCCCGGTGACCCGCATCCAGGCGAGGGAACACTGATTCCAAAGGTTTTATTCGTCATAAGGGGTCACTGGGCTACACTTTGTCTGGTTCCTCACATAGGACCTGTCTGCCTTGGGTGACCCTACCAGGGGGATGAAGCCCCTGACATCATAGCTCTTAGGATCACTGGGACACTCAAACCCCTTCACCACAATAAGGTGGCAACCCATTGAAGAGAACTGTTGCTGCCATGTTTTTTTTAAGGACTTATTGCGTGAACAAGCTTTTTTACGTAATTTTAATTCTATTCCTTATTTAATGGAAACACTGCAATAGTTAAATCATGTTTTTTAAACATTAGAAGAATATAAAGAAAGATTTGGTGCATCTCTAATGGAAACACAGCTACAGACAGAGGAGCAGGTAGTAGAGGACCAAGAGAAACTCAAAGCCAGAAAGAAGCCCAGGATACATCACCACAAGAGTTAGGGGTTGTGTTTAGGCTCAGGCATAAGTTCAGTAGCTAAAATGAATAGAAGTTATAAGGTCTGTAGAAATACAAACTTGTGTGTGTGTGTGTGTGTATGTGTGTGCGCATGTGCGTGTCTGTGCGTGTGCGTGTGTGTGTGGGGGGNTAAAAAGTTATCTAATTCCACAAAGCTAATTGGTGCTAGTCGTCTCACAATAAGTGGAACTGAGCTCACCTGAGTCATGTCTCTGTCAGGTGATTGTAGCACGAACACATCTGGGTCTGGAAGGTCCAACCTCTGGTTAATCAGTCTTATTGGTTAACATCGTCAAACCCCGGGTTTCAGTAAACCAAAGTGTCTCAAAACAAAAGTTAGTTAAGAGTTGTAACCCAGAGCTCGTAAATATTTGAAAACAGGTCACTTCAAAACTATCAAGGTAGCAAGACCTAACAGCACAAATCAACATTATAAAATGCACCAGGCAAATCAAAACTTAAAACTAACAAAACACCAACAGACATAATTTGTTTAAACCTGAAGGAAAACTGCAGCTTTGGAAAAAAAGTTATTTTCTATCAAAACAACAACCTGAAGATTTCAGATGAAGCTACACAGAGATGGTTTGAAACAACAAGATGGATGTTCTGGAGTGGCCAAGTCAAAGCCCAACTTCAGGCTGACAGATAATTTTTGCCAGGACTTGAAATGGCCTGTTCACAGCCCATCCCCATTCAACTTAACAGAACAAGAGGAATAGAGGAAAATTACAGAGTCCAGTCCAAACTCAAAAAAGACCTACTCACTATAACTCCAATGACTCAATACTGACTTCAATGTGCTATGTTACATATTTTTATTTCTCATTACTTTTTAGAAATCAGTTTGTCAGTGATATAACATGGATGGGTGTCAACACTTTCTAGATAAATCATTGCTCCTTTGAGTCCAGAGGAGTCTGTTAAAGTTGTTTGAAGGTTTTTCAAGTATGTCCCACAGGAGGGATTTCTGGGTCCTGCAGTCCCAATGACTTCATTTTGGAGAAGCAGTGAGCAATGGGCAGGTAAACTGCAAGAAATATAAACTCCTCTCAAAGGAAAACATATGTGAACAACACACTGCCTTTGTTTCTAATTTAAGTTTTGATATGTCCTTAATAAAAGATATTAAAGAACTGTATCAGACCGTGTTAAGTGCACGTGATTTTCACAAAACAAGAAGACGTCTTGCTGTTTTTTTGTTGGATTTTTGAAATCGACAGAACTTGTTTCAGAAGTTCATTCATCTGCTTCAGATGAAAAATCCTCTCCCTCAAGATCTGCCTGGAGAATTTATTTTCTAAGCCAGTCCAGCAGAGAAACATAAACTCCAGTCGTCATAGCTCAAGTTGGATATGCAGTAGCAGACTTTTTTCTTGGCGTCACAAAGACAACATGAGAGTATAAAGAGGAGCAATCAGCCATAGTCAGTGAGACTTCAGACTGCCCATCAGCAGCATTCAGCTGCCTTTTACATCCCAGCAGCAGCCTTGGCCCACTTCCTCGCACTGAGCGACCATTTATGGGCTTTGCGACTGGAAGAGGACATGCATAAAACAAGCCTGCGCCCCTGGGGTTAGTTTGTGGACAAGAGGCATGGGTGCAGAAAATTCACTGACACAGAAAGCATCTTACTGAACCAGAGAGAACAAGACGACAAGCTGGGAGAAGAGACATTACTAGACACATTGAGAGAATCAGTGGGAGAAAGGAATGGTGGAGATCCACCACCACACAAAATTTTGTGTGCAATAGTAGAGTGTTGTGCAAATGTTTTTATTCCTCTTGAACCTTGGGCCGTTCTGTCATGGAACTGCCACAAGCTTCAGTGTATTCTATGTGACAGGACAACACAAACCAGAGCATAGTTGTGAAGTGGAACCAAGTGATACATGGTTTTCTAAACTTTACCAAATGACACTAAAACTAATATTTTGTAGAACCACCTTTCATATAACCTACTGGCCAAACATTTTTCTTCATTTCTAAGCAGCTCAGAGTGGGTCAGATTTCAGCCAGATTCAGTTCTGAACTTTGACTAGCCCATTCCAACACATAAATCAGCTGTGATCTAAACCATTCCATTGGGTTTCTGGCTGTATGTTTAGAGCTCATGATGGAAGGTAAACCACCTCAGCCTGTAACAGGTTTTCTCCCAGGATTGTCCTGGATTAATCTCCATTCATCTTCCCAATTACTCTGACTAGCTTCTGTCCCGTTGCATATCCACTGCATGCTGTTTCTGCTACCATATTTAGCAACTCACTCCATTTATAGAAGTGGAATTGTTGGAGCTCACCATCATAATCAGTGCAGTAAGTTTCTGCCAAGATGTTATGGACAATGTGAATGATAAACTTCAAATCTAAAATCAAACATGCCAGCTCTATTAAGTGAACCTCTGTTTGCTTTCAGGATTATTAGTCTCACACAAAACTGGTAATATTTCCATAGAAATTACCATGAAAACTGTTCATGTATTGGAAATGCCAAATGATCAATGGCATTTCCAATAGCTGTTGGTATCTAGAATAGCTGAGGAAAAATAGCTGAGTTGCTATTTTTTAATTATTATTTTGTTGTGCTTTTTCTGTGAACAATGACAGAAAAAGTAATTTTGATTCTGATTCTCTATGAGGCATCAATGCAAAGCATCAGGAGAAAAATTATGTTGCAAACAAAATTTTGTTTGGGCGGACCAATAAGGGCTAGATTTCAAACACTTTGGGGGAGGAACCCAGAGACGTCAACAACAAACCCCAGGTTTCTGCTAAGGAGATTGATTGGTACTCAGCTGACCTCTGCTGGATCTGATGTGTCAAGGAAGACGATTGTGAGAGGTCTTCACTGTGGAGGACTGAGGTCAAGTCCTCCATTTATGAAAGAACACCTGACTAAAGTTTGCCCATGGACATTTGAAACATCATGTTGTTTTGGAAGTCTGTTTCTTGTTCTGAGACAAATCTTGAGCTCTTTTGGTCCAGGGATGTTGCTTTTTGTTTGGAGAAGGAAAGACTTTCAGCTTCAGCTTCAGCTTTTTTTTTTGCAGTGGAAGTCATTATCTTGTTCATGACTTCCATCAAGAACAAGATAATGATGGGAGTCATAACTCCAAGTTGGTGACAAACATCTGGTAGCTGGTGTGGCACTCATAGCACAGATCTCAATCCCACTGAGACTCTGTGGCGAGTGCTTAAGGTCAATGTTCGTGCATGAAGACCACTCAATCTACAGGAGCTTTAACAATTTGCCATTGAAGAGTGGGCTTATATGCCTCTAGTGACGTATGTCAACCTATCAAAGAACTGCAGGGAGAAGACAGAGCCAGCTGTGAGACAGACAGGCCACTCTATTGACCATTAACGTCAGGAGGGCTAATAGTTTTGACGTTGTCATTTCTCAGCTATCTTGTTGTAAATCAGCACAATAAAAGGAAATGTACTGATCAATGATTTTGTCTTTTTTCTTTTGGGGGCCATAAAAGTATAAAGAGTTTTTATTGTGGTGGTTTCCATGGAAACATTAGGATTTTGGATGATTGATCAGGGGGCTGAGAATCCTGACCTGGAATACCAGGAAGAGACTCCACCCCGTCACCCACATCATCACAGACAGCTGTTACACATAGAGGACAGCAATTTACTAACTATTGTTTAGAGAAATATTGGCTCAGTGCTCTTCAAACACCACAATTGGTGCTTATTTAAAGTATATGAGTCTTTTAATTTTAGAAAAATGTCTTAATTGTGACTGTTTCTTGCCAGAAGTCTCATAAAACTTTAGTCTAAACAAAAATGTTGAAATTCTGGCTAGTTTACCTCATCTGATCAACCCTAGACATTTTTCAGCTAAAACTAGACATCAGTCGATCACCTTTCAAGTTTTAAACACACTTTTACATTGTTTAGATGAAAGAAGAGTGTTTTTCTAAGTTAGTTCAGCAGAAACGTGTTCATGGAGTATCCTGACCCAGATATTTAGTTCAACATGGCACCCAGGAGACTCCAGGCTGATGTGGTAAGTATTACAGACTCTTTGAATTCCCTGGAAATGCAATGATCTAGGTCTTGTCTGTGCAACAAAAACAATTGCAGAGTTACAAAAAAACTGGTTAATTGGTTTATTGGAAAGCAGGTTTAATGGATGTTCTATTGCAGACAGAATCTTCTATGAAGAACAAAGATGAGGATTAGCTGAGCTCAGTTGGGTTTTACAGGTAAAGAGAATGCCCTTGTTGTTTGCTGTTGATTGCCTAAGATCAGGCCTGTGAATCCTGAAATGAGTGAGTTTGGGGATGCAGAAGATCAGGAATGTCAGTATTGCTGTGTCAGTTTCTTGTCCTTTCTTGGTCTTTGATGGTTCCCTTGGCAGCAGCAAGGGAAATTGTTCTAGCTAGAATAAAACACTTTGTCTTGGTTGTAGTAACAAGCTGAGTCTTGAATAAATCACTTATGAGCTGATCGGTGTCCAGGTTGGTCAGACTTACTTAGAGTATTAAGCAACTTCAGGAAGTTTAAAGATTTGCTTGAGGTAAGTATCCATAAGATATCTAGACAAACCGATACACAGATAACTAGTAACCTCACAAATAAAAAGAATGTTTGATTTGTGCCACCAGCAGAACAGGAAGGCAACCTGTGGACTCTGGAAGAATCCTAGTCATAGTTTAAAAAGCAATTTGACAAATAGTCCATGGGCCAGACCATTTTTTTTCCATTTCAGGCTGGCAAAGGCTATTAATAGGTTTTGAAAAGATACATGTCTCTAGTTAATATTTTGGCAAGATAGACCTTCCAAAATGGTAGCTGAGTCATAATTATCAGCTCATGAAGTAAACAATCCCTTTGGACGAATTCAGTTTTTCAAGACTGGTGCATGTCCGGGTTAGGCTCATGGTATGAGCATTTTATCAAAGGTCCATATTATAATGTTTGGTATCATCTGAAAGGGGGCGCTCTTGGCTTTCATTTAAACCAAGTTTTGAGTCTCTGACCAACACAGAAATTAGGAAACAGTAACATCAACAACAACAGTAATGTCTCATACAGAAATGTAATTTAGCAAATAAAAAAAATATATAGATGAAAAAAAAACAATGAATGGAGAGTGTTAAACATTCACACTTTAAAAACAATAATCTTAAAACAATTGTTTTACTAAATCCAAGCTCTTCCTGGATAACTGTGAGTGGAACTGTATAGCAACACCCCTGATTCATTATCAATAAATCCACCATTAGGAACTCACTTCATTTACTGCTGCACAAAAGGGTTTTTAATTGTATCATAAATCATAAAGCAGTAAAAGAAATGTCACATTACCCTGAATGCATCACATAAATAAAGGAAATGAGACTTGTCCAGTTTACCAGATATTTAGGAACAAATTATGTCTTAACGGTTTACTAAAACACAAGGTGCGTGCTTTTAACTGGTGCCTAATCATTATCTCCTTTATAGTCAACAGCTGGTTTTCTGCAATATTTTGTGTGCCACATGAGGAAAAGGTGAGCCTTGATGGGAGTGAAAGGAAGATGACAGTTTCTACAAATAAAATCTGAGTAATTTAATCTGAGAATGAATGCAGATGTTCCGTTTCTGGCTTTAGATAATTTCTTTGAATTTTGCTCAGCATTGCTAATAATGATGAAATGACAGTTAACAAAATTTTCCTCATAATAATTAAACCTAGAAACATGAAAAATAATATACTATTTCACACAGAGGCATTGTTGTCTGAGAATATTTTGGTAATTTTATGGTAGATATCTTTCATTGAAATTCATGACAATAGCATCCATACTCAAAATGCATCATAATGCCCAAGTTTCATGCAAATGTCTAATTAAACAAAACTAACATTGCACATCATCCAAAACATAGATGTTCAGAATGTGGGTCTTTAACATGAGGAATTGATCTATTGCACATGTTGCCTAAAGTTTAGATGAAAAACGGCTGCAGATCCGTTATTGGCCTCACATGGCGTAATGTCGGCCTGGGACATTGAACGCTGGATGCATCACACATTTTCCTAGAAGACCTTGATGAGTTTTGTTGGTGTGATCGATACGCCCCCCTTGCCGGCTATCCATCTGTAATGCCTCCCTCGCCTCATCCCTCACACCCTGAGGTCTACAGCCCTCCCACTAACAGCATCACTTCTCCAAACCAAACCTCTCCATTTTAGGAGACCCTGGCTTCTCCTCCAATGAGGCTGCACAAAGAGAAGACATAGCTGTCTTCATTAAGGCACCTGGGGAATCTTAATCAAAAAGCTGTTTGCTTCCTGCAATTGATTTCTGTCTCAGTAATCAGATTTTAGTGTGAAAATTCTCTCTTAACTGACTTTGCCTCTTTGCATATCATGAATCTAAAAAAAACAAAAAAACAGCTTGGAGTGATGATTTCACCAATGCACATCCTTATCTTATTGTTCTGTGTATTTCTGGATGCAAATTAGGATTCTGATGGTCTTTAAATAGTAAGGGCACTATTTAGTTTTATTTTTCAGATGTGGAAATAGTCCAGGTTTCACCCAACATAGTTGAAAAAGGGCCAGATCCAGAGGCAAACACAATAATCTAATTGGTTCCACTAATCAATAATCATTCAGGAAACTGTAACTTTAAACAGTTTGGAATTTTGTCTCACTGAAATGCCTCAGATTCCCCAGAAATTGTAAAATTTCACTAAATTCAAAAAGTACTTAGCTCTGTACATTAGTGTAGAGGAATCTTTGCCTCTGTTAATTTATCCACTTTGGAGGACTTTCCATCATGTCTAGGGTCATGTGATGGTATCCAGTTTAAGTCCAGACTTTGACTAGACAGAATCTTTATCTTACAAAATGGCCTTCTAAACCTTTTTCTTTCTACAATCTTCTTGTTTTTAGAACATTGTGTGTTGCTTTTTATGATATAATTTAGCCTACTTCATGTTGTCAGACAGCTTCTGTTCCAGGTTTTTGAAATTTTGAGCACGCATAGTTTTGAATAAACATAGTTAAAGATGTTTCCTTCATATGTGAACAACCAGAATAAATGATGTTTTCACATAGACTGGTGGGCTATACTTTTTTTCCCTTAACATTATCATTTAAAACTAAGTTTTTGTATTTACCCAGATTATCTGTGTCTCATAATAAAAGTTGTTTGATGATTTGAAACATTTAGATGTGAAAATAAAGCAAACACAAAAGACATTTGTAAAATGTAAATATTGTTTTCTCTGTGGTGGCATAAAACAGCCTCTGTCTAAACAGAACCATTTAGGCACCAAGTAGATTTATAAACCACAAGCTGTGAACAGTTATTACTCCAACTACAACTAGCAGTTATCACTCTGCTTACCAAAAAGGACACAAACACATTTACCAAGCAACATCTAAAGGATCCCCAGACAGAATATGCTGTAGATTACAGGATAACCCTGAAAGCTACAGTATTTAAAACAATTCTTCAGTTTTTAAGTTTAGGAGCAATTACTTAAACTCAGAGGGTCAGCCTTGTTTACACAGTTCTTCTAAATTAATTAGCTTGAATAACAATAACATAATAAAATTGTTAAGAGTGTGCAAAAATAAAATCATGGGTCTACAAAAACATTTCCAAAAATCTACTTTCCTTCTGAAGAAGGGAGAAAATATCAGCCTACAAATCCTGAGAGGCAGTAATAAGATGCAACTGATTAATATTGCAGGGATTTTCAAGATGGTTACACAAATCAGTCAATTGCTGAACTACTTACAGTTCAGATATTAAATCAGTATGTCCCTTCCAAGCTCTCTGCTACTACGGGTGAGAGATGTTTCTTCCACCAAAAGGTGGAGGGCTTGGCCTGCAAAGCTTGAAAACCACTGGGATAAGATGTGCATCAGCCACCCACACAGTCACCTCTCAGCTCTAATTTGTTTTTCCTGACTACTCAGGTCAGCAAAAAAAAAAAAAGAAAAATAACTTACAGGTACCAAGGGGTGTTTATGTTTGTTATAATTCCGAATCATGAGAAATGTATATTTTTATATAATACTTTATTTAAAGTCTGATGTTTAATACATCAAGATTAATATGGCCTTCACCTTCCCCCAGGTTTTTAAAACAGCAGTTGAAACAATTAATAAAAAAGAACAATCTGGACAAATGACAGCAGCAGAATTACAGGCCGATGTCCGACCTGCTCACCACAGTCCTGCCACTGCCTTGTGACATCCACATGAATACAGACTGTGGAAGAGAGAGCGTTGGTTCTGTTGGACTTCAGCACAGCATTTGACACTATTTGTCTTGCCTAAAGAACTTGGACTTATTTGAGTAAGTAACTTCTTGTCAGTGTGGACAGAAGGCACATGTGGGATACCCCAAGGTTCAGTAGTAGGACCCCTCCTATTCAATATCTATACGCTTCCACTATCTCAGGTTATAACAGGAAACAAGGTTAGTTATGTAATGCAGGTGATACACAGCTCTATTTTACGATGTCACTAGGTGACTATGAACACATCCAAGCAATGAGCAGATACTTAGAACAGATCAATGTGTGAACGCACCATAACTTTATCCAGATGAATAGAAACAAAGCTGACGTTACCACAGTTGGACCTAAAGAGGAACCATCTAGAGTCAGTAGCACACAGCTTCAGTTATTACAGCTGGAAACTAAAAATGAGACCTGAAATTTGACCTGAACATTCAGAGACACATAAAGACAATTATAAAGTCGGCCTTCTATCGCCTGAAGAACATTTCCAGGATCAAAGGATGAACATCCCAACAAGAACTAGAGAAACTCTTCCATGTGTTTAGCTTCAGTAGCATTGATTACTGCAATTGGCAGATCTCAAAAATGTGTGTGAACCAGACGGCCAACAAACCAGACCCAGTTCTGTCAGGACAAGCCATTTAGAAAAGCTTGTATCATGATACTTATAGTGTTTGACTCAAGCATTTAAAAAAGTCTCAAATGATTTACGCGTCTTTTTCTACAGTGTATGTAAATATTTGGGTTCAGTTGTAGCTCTGACCTCTCCATATTTGTAACATAAGCCTGCATACAGCTTTGAAAATGTGCTTTCAAACAAAGCTTTGTGCTGAACCAACAAACAGCATCACCTCACACAGTAACAGGATCCATACTGCTTTTCTTTAGAGCAAGAGGAGTGTGTGCAGCTTACACAGGTGGCAGAGCAGCAGTTATATCATTTATCATTTACATACCCCGCTGTGTCAATGAGCAGCCATGCCACCGACGTTTCTACCACTTGTTATTCTCACAAAAGCGTAAATATAATTTCCTCAAGATAATCTGAATATTTTTCTGGCACATCCTGTCAATTATTCCAGTAATTTTGTCACATTTTATTCTGGGTAGAGGAGTTTGGCCTGAATGGGTGACTAATGGGTTTGGAGGCAGGCTGTTTATCCAGAGGGAAAAAAAACTGATAAAATTAATGTAATAATATTAAAGGTGCTGCTGGAGAAGAAAGACCAAAATCCAAGAACAACAAATGCCTGCAGAAAATTGACAATTATCTATTTTGTTTAGTTGAAATTCTCACTGACGCTGGTTAAATCAATGTTAACATTTAGGAAATTAGGAATTAAATCTAGTAACAGGCCTGAGTCATGTTGTCTATCATTACAGATAACATGGCGGTGTGCAGTCTGCTGTTTCTCCAGCTGCTTTTTGAGAATTGACCACAAATCCTGTCAGGTATCAGATCTGGTGCTTTTCCCAACCCACAGGTATGAAATCTTAATCTTATGGACAGGGATCCACTTTCATGTTACACTAACCCGGCCACACAGTGGCTCCATCATGCTGGGAAATCCACAGATTTTCTAGGTTGTTAAAGACGTTGCTTTTGGAGATTTTAAGTCGAGTTATTCACAGAAACTTGTAAAAACATCACTTTATTAGGCTGGATGAGGAAGTGTCACTATTTCACTAACTAACAAGAAGATTTCAGGTAAATGTTAGACGTGTCTTTGTGTTCTTCTTGGAGGTCAGGAGTAGTTCTGGCTTTCATTTTTGCCACACTTTGTGAAAAAGTTATAGAGCTTGCTGAGGCAGAATATTACTTGAACTTCAGAGGTGTCTAGATAACATGCAAATTCTATGATGCATGTAGACTTTAGCTTCAAGAAGTCTCACGGCGGGTCTAGTGCTGTGTGTTTTGACGCATTTCCTGAGTCTGGTGCTGAACATTTTGAAGACTGTCCTGTTTCTGTTGCTGCTTGTTCAGTGAGTCTGGATCTCTGTGTTTTGAAGTGTTTTGTGAGTCTGGTGCATTTCAGATTTCTGAGGAATCATTTACAATGAGTTCAAGTTGGTTTCGAGTTCTTTCTCATTAACATTTTTGAAGATCATGCTTTACTTTATGTAACATTCCAAATACAGTGTTTTGTTGTTGTTTCTGCATTTCTGTGAGTGAAAGATAGAGAAAAGAAAGAGAATGGAAAGGAATAAAAAGCAGGATAAGCTAGTATTAAATTTTGCATTTACTTTGTGGTCAGAATCTATCAGCAATTTACAGTAGGCAAGATATATGTTTGTTTGTTTGTTTTTTTGGCGCTTTTTTTACACAGTCGGGTTGTTTTGGGTAGTTTTTTCCTTAAACAAAAAGAAGGGAGATGCGCTAAGATAAGACCAGCATGCCTGTTTTAATACAGTATTTTTATGAGAATGATAGAAAACTAATGTAAACTTCTGTGCTACTCCATCTCTATTCAAATGTGAATCAAGATGGAACTGTTTTGATTCGTCATTTAAGACACTGGAGGAAGAGGATCAATTAGTTATTGAACCAGCCTCCGGTCCATATCACCCATCGTTTCACTGGACTCTGACAAGCCCGACACCAGATGATACGAATGACTGAATCATATGGTTGATTCCTTAAAGAAGACAGGCTGCTTGCAGCTCATAGAGCTGTCACAGCAGAGAGAGCTGTATGTTTGTAAGATTCATTCAATGGAAACCTAATGTGTGTTCAGGAGAATTCATTGAGCTGTGATTACTCAGATGACCCACTTAAGCATCTTCCATCAAGTTGTTTTAAAATATTTTTTTTAATAATGACTCATTTGATTGGAGCATCATCCAAACAAATCCCTCTTTAGGTGGAAACAGATGAATGATGCACATGTTCACCAAATGGCTTCTGTATTCATTTATTCATTGTTATTAAAACACGTCATACTCTGGTGATGACTAAAATTCATGTGGTGCATGCATCATGTGAGAAAAGCTAAAATGTATTTAACTGGACCTGCTNAAGAGAGGAAGAGAGACATTTCTGGTCTAATGCACCTGTTCAGTCATTCATATTGAAGTAAATGCAGCCTGGGGCATTTCTATCTACTGCGATCTTCTTCAGTATGTATTTTTCTCTCCTTCCTTCACTTCTGTCAGACATATAAAACTTCTCTTTTTCAGTCTTCTAGCTTATTTTCATTTCTCGATTGAAAGAATCAACATTTAACAAACCTTGACTTTTTGCATGACTGAATAGGTATGTTCTCCCATCACTCTGTGTGTTTTTTATTTCATGTGTCAGAAAATCAATTTTAGCTTACCAAGAATAAAACACACTTGTCAGGACATAGGCTGCTTTAATAAGTAAGTACAAACTCCATAAAAGGATGGATGTACACATTTTACATGCAGGGTTTTATCTTTTCTTTTGTAAATCATTTAGATAATTTTGGAGAGTACTCTTTTATATTATCTCTGCTTTATTATTTTTCTCTTTTTAGTTAATTTTCTTTATAAAATAAGGGCAAGACTGGACTGGTATTGGTTAAAACTGTTGCTCTCACAATAAGTATTTCTCATGTTTGAAAATTGACCGAGATAACTGTTTGTTGTAAGGGGGCAGGGGTTTTTTTATTTTCAGGGCTTTGCAAATCACATCTTTTTCACATTTTGTCTAATTACATCTCTTAAGATTTTATCTGATAAACTAACAAAAAGTGATGCATCATCATTATGTGCTAAGATAATGACAGGTGATTGGGTTTTTGGAAAGTAAAAATTGCAAATGTTTGGTGTACATTTGTATTTCACTCCAGTCCAACCATTTGCTTGCAGAGATCAATAGTAAACTGAGTCCAGCTGCATGTGTTCAATTTCTGGCCTCAGATGTTATCCACAAAGCATTGTTGTGCAGCAATAGGACTAGTACTAATAACTATAAATTATTTTCAACAGCAATTAATAAAACTAGCAATTTAGGTCAAAATTACTAAGTCCAGGCACCATATGATTACCAGGAAAATAATAATCACAACTTTCAGTCTTATTGCTTAGAAATGGTTCCTGCCTGATAAGAATTTGGCATTGTATTAACACAACAATAAATGAAGGAATAAGTCCAGCAAGACACTACACATGCATGAAATAAACAGACAAATTCTCTCCATATACAAATTTATAAAAAAAAATTAAAGCTTACAGTTAATTATTTATATCAACAAATTTACTAAGCAAATAACTCTCAACTAAAATGCTAAGTAAAAAATGAAAAGTTGATTTGAACTAAAATTATTAAAAAGTGAAAACAATAAAAATCTACAAGCAAATATAGAACCAATAAAATTATGGCTTGATTTCAGTTTAGTATGAAGGTTTATTTAAGAGGAACTTGTGAGGCCTAGTTAGTCTTCTACTAATTTTGATTAGTTTGGCACCAGATGATTCTGTGGGTTCTTCCCATACAAACACAAAAAATATGTAAAATGAAGATGTGACAGAAAGAATCAGGATGGAAAGTGTTTTCAGGGATCACCAAAGTCTTCTAATCCATGATAATGACTAGCTTATATTTCAATTTAAACTCCCTAAAGCTTTGCCCTTGGAACCACCATGAGCTGAACTGGGTTTAGTATTGGAGTTACCAATCCACCAGAATGTCACACACAAATTCCAACTTAGGTGCTGGTAGACAGAAACCCCAAACAAGACTTAGACAGGTATGATTTTGAATAAATCAACAAATTTAATTAGTCTCTAGCTGAAGGAACAACATAATTCTGTGAAGTTAATGGCTATCATTTAACTCCTTAGCATGCAGCAGAACGCCAAAGTTTCGTTTTTCCATTGTATTTTCCAGTGGTGAGGGATAAGAAGTTTTAACCATATTGAGATCTATTGTAACCTGTAAGCTAAGATGTATTTATGACCGCACAGCAGTTGTGGACACAAATGGAGTACATTTACTTGAGTAGTGTTGTAGCGGCTAAAATCCTATATTTTTGGCTACTGCTTGCTGTTCCTCAAAGGCGCTTGTTTTACGTGCGCTCAATTAAGATTCATAATGCTGATCTTCAGTTTGACTTAAAATAAAGTGATTTATTATCCGAACAATGTCCATTGTCTTACTGTTTCCATTTAGATCCACATAAATTTGACATCAATCCAAACCAAACACAGTAGAAAACTGTTTGCTTCTTCCCATTAACCACATCTGAACAGAATCATGTTTGACCTTAATTAACCCCTCCCCCTATCACTCAGAACTCAAAATGAAATACGCCCCCTGGTGGTGATAACATAGGAAAGGATAAATGGCTCCTACAAGTGTTTTTAAGTACATGTTGTGAGTATCTTTACTTCAGTATTTATTTTTGGGGGAACTGATTTTCACTCCACTATATTTTAAAGACAAATATTGTACTTACTGTTAGGTTCTGTGTTTTGAGTTTGAGTTTCTTTCTCTCCTGTTTTCCCCTGAGTCTCTGTGCTGTCTTGATTGATCCCAGCTGTGTCTCTACCCTCCCAGTGTATTTAGTCCCACCTGTCTGTGTTCCTCGTTGGATCCTGTCGCTGCTTATACTGGTTACTCATTGTCTTCCCAGCTACTTATGTTTTTGGATTCTGTCTTCTTATGGATTATCTTCATTAAACATTATTTCTACATGACATCCTGGGCCCGCCGGCGTTCTGTCTCACCACTCACCTAACCAAATCATGACACTTACGACTTCACTACATTTCTAGGTAGCTTGTCGTTACTCCTTCCTCTTGGTTAATCATAGCTTCATGATCTACTGTTACTGTTTTTCTTTACTGAAATGCCATTGCCCTTCTCCCAAGAAGGGGAACCAATCACAGCCTGGGAATTGGAATTATTTCATCCTCAAAGTTTTGCAAGCCGAGTTCCCACTTCTGTTCAAAATTCAGCAATGAAGACGGTTACAGAAACTCAAGCAGAGAAACCAGCACACTCATGGCCACTTAGCTTGACATTAGATATCTGTAAGTTTCTATGTTAAGCATGGCACTACTTATAGTTAACAGTGTTGCTGTTTGTTGGTGAAAAAAGTCAGGGTTTTTTTTCTCCTTTTTGTGGGGGAAGGAAGTATGTTTTAAATTAAAAGGAAAAGAAATGAAGATACCTGTAATTTTTATTATATTTTGATGTTTAAGTTTTTACAGGTGGTGTAGTCTTTTTGTAGTGGAGTAGTTACACATGTCAAATCAGGTTTCAGAAAGTTACAAGGTTCTGTAAAGGCACTCAGAAAATAATACCGCAATGTACTGATATTATAAAGTATAATTTACTTGAGCATTTTTAAATGCATGTACTTTTGAATACTAAAGTGTTTTCAAAAGTAGTTCAGAACTTGAGTAAACTTTTGACCAAGCAGCTTTTACTTGTAGTTCGGCAAGATTTGACCATAAATAGCAATACTTTAACTCAACTACAAGAGTTGAGTACTTTGTCCACCATGGTCATTGTTTTGTTTAAATGCCTGACCCACATACAAAATAATAGACAAGATAGAAAACCAGAAGAAAGTTTAAAGGATTTATTTAAAGACAAGGACAATGAAGGTGATGAAGGTCTTGGAATAGAGATTTTCTGGGGACATGGGATGGTAGAGTTAAAGGCCATGAACACTAGGGGGATGAGTGGAATTCATCCCTCTCATCCCCCCCAAGGGGAGCAGGGAGTTCAAAGGTTTATGTGTGTGTGTGTGTGTGTGTGTGTCCGTGCGTGCGCGCGTGCGTGGATATGTGTGTAGTGATTTTGTAGATGATAGATGCAGGGAGTAATGGTGTAGCTTGAAGTGGAGGCAGATGGAAGCGTTGGAGGGCAGAGAGGTTCCACAGGGGATGAAGATGATGATGAGGCTTTAGGTTGCAAGCTGTGGAATGGAGATTTAATGGTTATAATTTTTGCAAATGGTTTGTGGCAAGAAATCCAGGAGCACACGTGGGATAAAACTTGGTTTCAGCTCGAGGGTCTCTTTGAAGGTGGAGAAACACAAAAAGATCTTGGCAAGAGTTTAACACAGACTATCACAAGGGAACTCAAAGGGCCTTTGTTCACTACTCAGCTTAAACAAAAGCGGCTGTCAGTTACTAATATATTCCAGGTGATGACTTGATGCCTTTATCTTTAGCCACATTGATTACTGCAACAGCGTCTTCACAGGTCTGACTAATAAATCAATCAAACAGCTGCAGCTGATCCAGAAGCTGCTGCTCACGTTCTCACTAAAACCAGGAAGATGGAGCACATAACTCCAGTTTTAAAGTCCCTACGCTGGCTCCATGTAGCTCAGAGAATAGACTTTAAAATTGTGAGGTTCTGTGTTTTGAGTTCGAGTTTCTGTCTGTCTAGTCCTGTTTTTCCCCCGAGTCTCTGTGTTGTCTTGATTGATCCCAGCTGTGTGTCGTTCCTGTGATTACCCTCCCAGTGTATTTAGTCCCACCTGTTGTCAGTGTTCCTTGTTGGATCCTCGTCGTGTCTCACCCCCCGTCTCACGTCTGTGTCTGTTCCTGTGCTNTTATTAAAACACGTCATACTCTGGTGATGACTAAAATTCATGTGGTGCATGCATCATGTGAGAAAAGCTAAAATGTATTTAACTGGACCTGCTGAATGTTTACATTCTCAGTTGTTTGGCACCCTTAGCTTTTCAAATAAATATAGTTTTTGATAACTAGAATTAATGGGAATGTTCATGAATCCAATATCATACATGAAAAGACGTATGATAAACCATCCGGTTTATAGAGTCCTCACTGTGCTCTATAAACAGTGAGGGCTACTGGTTCTTATCTCCAGCAGTCACCAGGCGAGAGGTGGGGTCAGCCTGGGCAGGTCTAAAGGGAATGGATGACATAAAACTGACACCTTTGTTTTTTTGTTTGTTTTGTGGAAAGTGCCTTGAGACGACATTTGCTTGAATTGGTGCCACAGAAATAGACATAAGTGAACTGAAATGAATTTAAAATCTTGTACATATGTAGAACCCTCATGTCATGTGACACTGCCGCGCCCCTCAGTTAAATGTTTGACTTCCAGCTGTCTTTAGACACATTAATGTTGCTCCATAAGTGGCAGATCCCCAACACAGTGAACAGTTCAATATTCAGAGACAGAAGCCAAGGAGTGCATCATCTTTTCTTAACAAGCAGTGCACTCTGTTCAGCTTTAGATCTGCCAGTCTGTCTGCAATCTCTGCCTATAATCTGAAAAACTCGTTAAGAGGTGCTGAAGTTTGTAATACGTTCTGGCAGCCAAGTGTTAGAGAAGCACAAAATGCAGCATTTTTAATATCACCATGTTCTCTTCAGAGATCAAGTCACGTCCTGCTCCTATGTGCAATCTATACTATATTTCAAGTCAGAATGTGATTTATATTTGCTGATTTAGGTGAGGTGTGGTTTTAGTAGTGTAACCGGGTGGTTTTGTTGGAAGACGTAGTTTACATCTAGTGGTTGTAAATTCCCACCGTGGTTTGGGCCTTTGAACACATCTAGGCCCCGTTCCCCACCGTCACTTCCGTTCACAGCCTTGTCGGGCTCATTAAGCGTATATAGGCACCGGGTGTGCCCGCCAATCTGAGTGTGTTGTTGGGTCCATCGTTTGAGTTGGCTCTCAGGTCAGATGAGCGCCGGGCTCATCGGGTTGCTGTGAGTGTTCGGATCGTGGACATTTAATACTGGTAGGATAAATAGATTTTTATGTCACTACTCTACCTGTCTATTATTGTCAGCAGATGCGTCATTGTTTTCTTTTGGTATTGCAGATTGCTGCTGTTGCCTATTGTGCTCCCACAAACCGTGCAGAACCAGAACAGCATAGCTCCTTATTTTTATTAGCGCACTGGGCACAGCCTTAGGACTGGGTTCAGTGGCGCAACTGCACATTATTCCGGTGGATGCGAAAACATAAATCGTTTGTTAAAGGAAGGAACGTCGGGGTAGAAAACATACGCTCGCTTCCCCCCTACCCCCGAGGCGAGGATACGTTAAGGGTGAAACTCGCGCTAGATTTACCTTATTATGTGCGTGAGGTGAAAGAGCGTAAGGCGCGCTGAAGTGTATGGGAAAACATAATCGGCGCCCTCCAGACGGGGTTTTGGCGCCCCCTCTGGTGCTGCGCCCCTATGCATTGTGGGTATGCGCTGCATACCCACTTTTTGCGCCACTGACTGGGTTGGGGCAATGCGGGATTTGTTTTTCTTTTTTTCTAACATTATTTTGTGTTTCTATTAATCTGGTTTGCATTTGTTTTGGTTCCAGTTGCTTCTAGTCTTGTCCTGGGTTTTTGAGCCTTATTGAGTTTTAAATTAGAATAATAAAGTCTGTTTTTAATATTGTAAAAGAATGTATAAATAAAATATATTTTGTATACTATTCCTACCTGGGTATAATTAATTGGGAAACTCTAGACCACTTGATATTTCAGTAGTCTACCAGTTGGCTTTAGGGCCACGTCCTCAGTCACAATCCGGGTTCTTTCCCCCGTGTTACAGTAGCATGACTCCAACACTCCCCTTTGTTCCAAGCTAGAAGGAAAACATTTCCTCAT
>NW_006800350.1:372759-377819 GCF_000485575.1 Poecilia formosa
GGTTGAAATCAGAGGCGGCGGCAGAGGACGGACAGGTAAGGCTCAAGGGGGTGAGGGTTCCATCTCGAGGGTGACTGATGACCTGATAGCTCCAGACCAGGGTAGCTGGGAACACAGAGACAAGAGTCAGAATCTGGGGATCAAATCCAGGTAGAAGTAGCTCAAGGTAAGCCGGTACCGTTACTGGCTAACACTCTGGCAGAGAAGTGTCAGCATCCTCCTCCATTTATATGCCTCCAAATGAGTAGATGGAGGACAGGTGTGCAGACGCCGACTCACGCCCTCAGGAGGAAGGTCTCAGGCTCCCTCTAGTGGAGAAAAGCTGACAAACCTCAGGATCCCAACAGTACCCCTCCCTCAACGACTGCCACCTGGCGGTCCAAACGAACAGGAGGGCAGAGACGAACGATAATCTGAAATCAAGGAAGGATCCAAAATAAAAGAACCCGGAACCCACATCCGGTCCTCCGGGCCGTAGCCCTCCCAGTCGACCAGGTACTGCCAGCCTCGGCCCCGACGACGGGAGTCCACGACCTGGCGAACAGTGTAGGCTGGATGCCCATCTATCTCACGGGGGGGAGGAAGGAGGGCACAGTGGACTGGTCAGGACGGGCTTAATCTGGGAGACGTGGAATGTGGGGTGAATACGGAGAGAGGGAGGCAGATGTAAACGTACAGCAGAGGGACTGATAACCGACTCAATCTTATATGGGCCAATGAAACGAGGAGACAGTTTTCGTGACATGGATTTCAATGGAATGTCTCTGGTGGACAGCCAAACCTGCTGTCCCGGCGAGTAGGTGGGGGCTGGGCGTCTTCTTCGATCTGCAAATCACCGGTTTAGATCAGATGAACAATTCAGAGCTGCTACTGTGTTTTTCCAGATTGAGCGGCAGCGGCGGATGTGATGCTGGATTGAAGTGACCGAAATTTCCTTCTCGTCAGCCGGAAACAGTGGAGGTTGGTATCCTAGCGAGACTTCAAAGGGGGACAGACCAGTAGCAGATGAAACGTGAGCATTATGTGCATACTCCACCCAATGCAGAAACTGACTCCAGTCAGAGGGGTTGGTGGAAGTGATGCATCTGAGCGTGGACTCCAGCTCTTGATTCAGTCGCTCAGTTTGACCATTTGACTGGGGGTGGTAACCAGAAGTTAGACAAACCTTTGCTTCTAGGGCAGCACAAAAATGTTTCCATACCTGGGCGGTGGAACTGTGGTCCTCTGTCAGAGGACCACAGTTCTCTGAAAGTATCTCCTGTGGGATGCCGTGCAGTTTGAAAACGTGCTTAACCAGGAGCTGAGCGGTCTGAAGGGCTGTGGGAAGTTTCCTAAGTGGAATGAGATGACAGGCTTTTGAAAATCAATCAATGACAGTGAGTATGGTGGTCATGCCCTTGGACGCAGGTAACCCCGTCACAAAAGCTATAGCGATGTGTGACCATGGGCGTTTGGGAATAGGCAATGGATGAAGCAGACCTGAGGGAGGCTGATGAGATGATTTATTCCAGGCACAAACAGGACAGGCTAGGACAAACTCTTTTATGTCTTTATGAAGTGATGGCCACCAGAACCGACGGGAAATCAGGGCCACAGTTCTACTGACCCAAGGATGAGCTGAAAACTTTGTGGTATGCATCCAATGAATTAATCTAGCCCTCACTGCAGAAGGAACATATGTTCTATTAGGCGGGCCTGTGCCAGGGTCTGGTTCAGAGGTCTGAGCTTGTTTAATTAGATCTGAAACCTCCCAGGAGACTGTGGCTACAGTACAACTAGCAGGTAAAATGGCGGCTGGTGTCTCAGGTTCATCAGAGGCGTGAAGACGGGACAGAGCATCTGGTTTTATGTTCTTCGACCCTGGGCGGTATGAAATGGTCAGATTGAATCGGGAGAAGAATAACGACCAGCGGGACTGACGGGGATTTGATCTTTTGGCGGATTGAATGTAGGAGAGGTTTTTGTGATCTGTCCATACCAAAATGGGATGCTCGGCGCCCTCCAGCCAATGCCGCCATTCCTCCAAAGCCAATTTAATGGCGAGGAGCTCTCTATCACCAACGTCATAGTTCCATTCAGCTGGGGTGAGTCTGCAGGAGAAAAACGCACAAGGATGAGTTTTCTGGTCAGATTCAGAACTTTGAGATAGTACAGCTCCCACCCCAGAGTCGGATGCATCCACCTCCAGGATGAACTGTTTGGAGGGGTCAGGTTGAATGAGGATGGGTGCGCTAGAAAACAGAGTTTTGAGTTTCTTGAATGCCGCTTCAGCCTCAGGTGACCAGTGAAACGTTTTCTTAACAGAAGTTAACGCCGTCAGAGGTAGGGCTGTTTGACTGTAATTTCTGATGAACCTTCGATAGAAATTGGCAAACCCCAGAAACCTTTGGAGTCGTTTCCTGTTTTCTGGAGTGGGCCAGTCCAGAACTGCCTGGATTTTGTCCTCTGATGGTCTCACCTGCCCGCCCTCGAGCACCAACCCCAGAAAGGTAACAGATGAGCGATGAAACTCGCATTTCTCAGCTTTGACGAACAGTTTATTTTCCAAAAGTCGCTGAAGGACTAAGCGAACATGTCTCCGATGTTCAGACATGGTCCTGGAATAGATCAAGATGTCGTCAAGGTAGACGAACACAAACACATTTTAAAAATCCCTCAAAACGTCATTAACTAGCTCCTGGAAACAAGCGGGTGCATTAGACAGACCGAAAGGCATGACTAGATACTCAAAATGTCCCAGGGGTGTTTTGAAAGCTGTTTTCCACTTGTCTCCTTCACGGATTCTGAGGAGGTGGTAAGCGTTTCTTAAGTCTAACTTGGTGAAAACTGTGGCATCCTGAACCGGTTCGAAAGCCGAAGCCAATAGAGGCAACGGGTATTTGTTCTTGATTGTTATTTGATTTAACCCCCGGTAATCAATACAGGGCTGCAGAGAACCGTCTTTTTTACTTACAAAGAAAAAACCCGATCCGTGTGGAGAAGATGATGGTCGGATGATTCCTGCCGCAAGAGACTCGTTGATATAATTCTCCATGGTCTCCCGCTCCGGTTTGGAGATATTATAAAGCCGACTGTTAGGCAGTGGCGCTCCCGGGAGGAGATCGATGGCGCAGTCATAAGGGCGGTGCGGAGGGAGAGAAAGAGCACTAGATTTACTAAACACTGGAGCCAAATCATGATAATCTGGTGGAATGGCAGAGAGGTCGGGTGGGTCAACCTCCTGACGGTTTGCCGGTGACTGACTCGGAGGGGCGGCTGAGCGGAGGCAGGAGCAATGACAGGAAATGGACCAGGACTCCACATGTTTCTTAGACCAGTTGATATGTGGATTGTGGAGTTGAAGCCAATCAAAACCCAGAACTACAGGGGAGCTAGCAGCAGGACAAACAAAAAATGATATCGTTTCCCTATGATTCCCAGAAATTAAAAGGTCTAGGGGTCTGGTCTGGTGCGTTATATGAGGTAGTTGTTTACCATCCAACGCCGTAACTCTCAGGGGGTTAGTCAACAGAGTAGTTTCGATATCTAGTTGTTTGACCAAATTGGAGTCAATTAGATTTCTCTCACAACCTGAGTCAATCATGGCTGACAGAGTGAGGGACTGGTCTTTATTAAACAGAGTTGCAGGTAACAGTAGACGAGGAGGATTTTCAGTTTTAAGATGGTCCGCCAGTCTCCTCATTTCCTCTGGCGGACCCCTGCTTTTAACTTAGTGGGACAGGTGGACACAAAATGTCCGGGTTCACCACAGGATAAGCAGAGGTTTTCTTTGAACCTCCTTTGCCTTTCTTCTGGCGTGAGTCGGGTGTGACCAATCTGCATTGGCTCGGCTTCAGTGAGAACTGTGGATGAGGAAACGGCATCATTAGATCTTTCAGGTAGCATTGTGACCGGGAAAATACGGCTCTTGGATTTAGCATTGGATCTGGCCCGCAGCCGGTTATCTAAACGGATAGTCAGTCGTATCAGATCTTCCAAGGTGTTCGGTTCATCTAATGTTGCCAACTCGTCTTTTATAGATTCGTTTAGAGAGTGAAAATAAGCGCTCTTAAGCGCCGTTTGTCCCCAGCCTGAAGCAGCCGCTTTAATCCGGAACTCAATAGCGAAGTCAGCCACCGTCCGGTTACCTTGCTTGATTTCTAACAAACCACGGGAATCTGCTGTCTTATCTGTATCTTGGTTGAATGCTTGCTTAAACTCCTTTATGAACTCGTCAAAAGTACAACCATAATCCACTGTGGATGAGTATTTGGCTTCTGCCCAATCCAATGCTTTACCAGACAGATGTGATGGGATAAAAGAAATCTTTCTACCATCCTGAGAGAAGCTCTGAGGAGAGTGATTGAAAATTATGGAGCATTGAAACAGAAAACCTTTGAACTTACTTGCTTCACCTGAGAATCTCTCAGGCAGGGATGGACGGAAATCAGAAACTGTGGGGTGGACTGTATTCTCTGACCTGGAAGGTGGATTCGGATCCAAGGCGGGAGCCGGATCAGCAGCAGGAGCTGCAGCAGCAGCAGCGGACGCCTGAGAACTGGATCTTTGCAAAAAACCTGCGATCTCTTGCAGAGTGCGGTTCGTCTCAGCTTGGCATTTACTCAGCTCTTGTAAGGCGGCGTCATGGTTTTGAATGAGAACATGCTGCTGCTCCAAAGCCCTTCGGAGTGACTCTGCGGGGCTAGGTTGTTGGCCAGAGTGTTCTGTCATGTTGGTGTCGAGTTTTCTAACCCACATGCAGAAACACTCCAGAGACAGGAAATACAATAGTGTGATTTATTTACAGTGAATTCAAACAATAAATTAGGATCCTGGTTCATCTGGCAGATCTCAGGGCAACTAGGGGAGGACAGAGATGATTAGTCAAGACCCAGGAAATTTGCCGTTTGGTGGAGGTTGGAGATATACCTGTTCGGGGGGGGATTGTTGGACCGGGAGAGGACCTTGTGGGTCTAGAGGCTGGTTAGCGGGTTGAGGGTTGAAATCAGAGGCGGCGGCAGAGGACGGACAGGTAAGGCTCAAGGCGGTGAGGGTTCCGTCTCGAGGGTGACTGATGACCT
>NW_006800350.1:378630-391225 GCF_000485575.1 Poecilia formosa
CATAACTCCAGTCATACTGGGATCTGTTGTTGACTGCAGATTAGCAGAATAAACACTAGACTTCAGCCATTTACAGACATGGGATTCATTCACTTTATTAACCATCAGCTGGAGAAATGACAACATTCAGTGACTTTTCTTTAAATTTGTCTGTTTAGCCAACAGTTGAGGAGCAGAGATGCAGGCAGCATGTCTGCTAAGCTACAACTGGACAGCTTGAAAATCAGCAACATAACATTTAACCAGTTTCATCTCAACCGCATGTAAACACCATCACAGTTTGGAGCAACTTGTAAGCAAATAAATGTAGATTTTCTTATACAATTTGTACACATTTCAAATTGATTTATGGATATACATCTGAATATAAATATATTACAATTAACAGCCAATATGTCAGAGCTCAGCATCCTATGTCTGTTATCATGTCTAAAAGAAAGCAAAACCAGATAGAAACATTAACTCAGATAATAGATGTTTTACTCATTAAATCAAAATAAATTCTATCTACTTTATGTCTGTTAAATAACCTAATTATTTCTATTTGCTAAATGCCAAAATAATGAGAATTTTTAATACTTTTTGGTCAAACGCAAAATCCTTGCGTTAGTTTGGTAAATGGTGAATATTTGAGAGATCATGGTGCAGATTATGAAGACATGCTGAGACCACTGAACATTTCAAGCAATCAAGTGCTGAAACATTTAACTAACATCAGGTTGCTTTGAATACAGCTAATGAAAACAAGACATTTAGATTAGAATATTACATTAGACACAAAATAAAAAATATGGGGTTAAGGAAATGTACTGCTTAAATGTTTTCAGTTTTCAAATGGTAGGTTTATTCTGAGAAACGAGCTTCATGGAATTGAATATATTCCAATCTATTGAATAAGACTGATGATGTAAGGCTGGTCCCACATGACTGACATGTTGCTTGTAGCTCAGAAAAGTTGTGCCTCATAGGCTGGAAGTTTATTTTGGCTACACACTGAAGAGATATAAAAGAATAAATCTGAACTATACTGTCCAAAGAAGAATTTATATTTTACACCAGGCAAAAGTTCTTAAAAAGAAAAATGTAGATTTTAACTCGTGTAGGAAAGTTGGAACAATGTGAGCACTCCACCTGCAGCAATACATTCTTCTTAACCTCTGGGAATTGGCTGTTAGATACCAAAACCTACTAGATTTGATCAACAATAGAATCTGGTTGTATTCAAAAGTTAGTTCTGACGAAAATGTCAGTTCTAAGATGTTCAATGAATTTTCAGGAATTATATTCATGGATGGATTGGTCGCTGTGGAATTTGGATGTTGAAAGTTCAGGACAGTCTTGAGCCTGAGGCGTCAGGAGTTCAGAGAGGTGGCCCATTCAGCCCCCGCTGAGAGCTCATCAACAAGCACAAAAACAGTTCAAGAGACCAACACTGCATGCAGAGAGGATTTCTCAGGTTCCAAATCAAAGTCTCTCCACACCTCAAGGAGTAAAGTGAAGTAAGGGGGAAAGTAGCTGGCATCCAGAGCAGCCTGGAGGGTGAGCTGCCACCTGCTGGTGTGTTGTTGTTTTCACCAGCCTCCGTCTTACACCCCTCCGCTCCCCAGACCGCCACCCTCAGGATGATTGACAGGATTCGGCTGTGGAGCCAATTAGCAACACGCAATTACTCCACGCTAGATGTGACCCTGAAACTAATTTAACACTTTGGCAGTCATGAAGATGACAATGAGGAGAAATTGACCTGAACTGTGTCACTGAGATGAAGAGGAGGACTTCTGTTGGGAGCCACAGGAACTTCATCCTCATGACAGAGCGAGTCGGTGGAGCGTGTTCCACAAGATGTAGGAATATGTTCTATAAATGAAACTAAATGATCATTTCTCACATGAATTAGAGGATGCAGCTGATCCAGATATAAAGTCTTTGCCAAGTTAAAGGGAAGTTTTCTGACCCACATGGCTGGTTGTGCAGCACAAAGAGATTTCCTGCAAAGTGGTCTAAAGCATTCTCCAAATATAAGGTTGCAAGTAAAAGATTATCACCCAAATGTCAGGCTACCAAAGAGCATCAGTAATGTTTTCTTTTTATTTCTGGGTCAATGAAGAACTCTTTACATTCTGCAATGAGGTAGGGTTTCAGACAGTAAAATATATTTTTGTTAGATTCGACTTTCTGTAACTAAACACGTTGCAAGCTACAGCATAAATCATTAAAGAGGAGTATTTGTATATTTCAAGTACTATTCTGCTCAATCTGAGCCTTTGTTGAACTGACACTCAGTTCAACAAAACTTCAAGAGGGAATAAGTGATAGACAATGGCTGCCTTGACCAGTGGAGAATCTGTGATACATCACACTGGGAACATGATTATATTTTGCATTTGTTGATGTGTTTTCCCAAAGGAGTAACGATCAGAGAGTAATCCTTTTATTAGATGCCATTTGTGGAAAAACAAAGCCGTCTCTGCAGGTTGTTGCTTCAACCTCTGGTAAAAAGGTCAGGTGTTGCAAAGCTGGGAAATATGCCAAGCTGCAAAATGAAACATTCCCTCAGAGAAATGAAAAAAAAAAAAGCTTGACAGCCTGTTGAAATCCATTGATCTCAGACTGAAAGTGATTATCAGCATCAGATGGAGTTTGGGGGCGGCACAGTGGTGCTGCTCTTAGCACAGTTCCCTTACAGCAGGAAGGTTATGGCTTCTAATGGCCAACTGAGTCTGTAGCCACGTGACAGAAATGGAACTCAAACTCTGTTTAGCAATCCTGAAAATGGACAATGATGTAACAAGATTTAACTCAACTAAATCTTCTTCAGCTCATTAAATCTATTGTTTGTTATTAAAGAGAGTCACTGAAAGAAAAATGTAATCTTCTGAGATCAAAAAAGTCAGAATTTTGAGGAAAAGTCAGAATTTTTTTAATAAAGTCAGAATTTGTGTTCTTGGTTTTCAGTGTCCCTTTTCGTCTTCCATAGTTTATCAAATACTTCACATACATGTTTTTTCTATAAATCCGTTCTTTGATTTGTGAAGCATTCTGATTGGTAAATTTGTTTTGTTTTTATTCCACTGAGTGAATTTAGTAAAGGATCCTCATTGCAGCCAGAAAACCCATCTGTGACTGAGATACTGTCTGCAAAACCAGAATAGATGTCTTATACATCCACTCATATTAACAAGAGTAACCAATAGTGATAAGACAAATGCATCTTTTAACCTCGTTAAATCCAGTAACAGCCCAATATTTCTCAAAAGATAAAAGTAAATGTTTGAACCCTGTTTATGAAAACCAGTTACAACATTTTTCAAAATTAACTCAACCTGTCAGACTAATACATTAAAAAATCTCACCTGGATCTATATGAATCTAAATGCCATTTAGTGACAGCAGTCGTTTGACTTGTGTGTGGAGGGCAGGGTGGAGGAGGAAGCGTAGTTGTCAGGCAGTTCATGGCGGCACAGTAATCACACCCGGCGTGTCACAGCACATTTGCAAACCTCCCATTACCTCATGACCGTAATGAAAAGGAATAAAAGCAAATGAGACGATGAATCAAAACAATTCCAGGGGGCAATTCTAAATGCAAATGGAGGCAAATTTAGCCTCGACTTAATGCCTGTGAGCAGATGCTGACTGACATGTCATGATTTCATCAATTACGCTTTGGCCCCATTTTCACTCTGCACAGGGTGTTAAAAATTTATCCACAAGCTGATCTTCCCTCTTTACACTTTCACCTTGGGAAGTTCACAAGCAAACTTGTCCATTGTAAAACACTTGTGTAAAGTGAAACACATTAAGAACCTAATTACTATCGATTGTCATGCCTGTCTGCATTCTCAGGGTAAATCTTTCCAACCCAGCAGTTTCTACATAATCCAACTGTAAGCTAAACCCTGGAGTCAGTTTTAGAGGTGAGCCGGATGCAGACCAACTAGTATAATTTTAAACTATTTGAGTGTGTTTAATCCCTTTGCTTCATTTGACAATGATGCAGCATCGTTCTTTTTATGTAAAATCTCCAACGATCCAGTTTTTTCCACTTCCAGCTGGAAAAATATCGACTGTCTTTACAGCAGCTGAACGATTCATTTTTCTACCTGCGGAGGAAGACAACCTTATCATCTTCATTATGGATGGGCTGAAGACGTGCTGCGACATTCTGAGGCTAAGAGTGGCATCCATGTGACAGGCGATAAACAATCAGCGGAGCGGATACAAATGATCGAGACCATTAAATTGAGTCGTGGAAAGCAGGTTGCCTGTTTCAGCAAGAAAAAAAAAAAGACAGAAAGCCTCTTTGGCACAGAACTCATGTTGTTCTCATTTTTATTACATTGCACAGTATTAAAAGCACAAAAAGATCCCACATAGTTTGTGTACCGATCCAAGAATGAAAAAAAAAACAAGACACTGATAATATGAACTTAGATTTCTAACTAGAAAGTATGAGATGTGTTCAGTTGCAGTTTTAGTTCTCCTGGATCTGTTGGCCATGCTGTTCTACTTCAGAACAGGCAGTAGATCTAAGTGATCTATTTGATCACTTAGCACTGGTTTGTCTGTGTGAGGATTTGGTTTTTCTGTGTATCACTTTAGGTTTCTGTGTTCAGTCGAGTCTCCATGTTATCCCATCTACCCCTTGATTGTCCCCAGCTGTCCCTCGTTTCCCCTGGTTACTTTCTTTGAGTATTTAATCCCACCTGTGTCTGTGTTTCCTCGTCGGATCCTTGTTGTCCTTGTCTTTGCTGCCTTACGTTTTGTCATTTCACCAGTGCTACCAGTGTTTCAGTTCTTGTTTCAAAGCTCATCTGTGCTGCCTGGACTTTGTACTTGCTCATTAAATCATATGAGCAAGTACATAAGTTGCTGCCTCACTTCTCTGCTTCTGTGTCCGAACCTACAACAAATCATGACAGGCTGAACCTGTGGCCCGAGACACATTTGCAACCAATTTTCTACAACAGACCTTTTTTGGGGATTAATGTTTTGGTGATAACTTGACGTCTTTATAAAAATGGAAAATGTTACATGATGCGAAACCATGTAACATTTTCACTTTATAGTGAATGGAATCACAAAAATCCATCAACGTTTATGCAAAGACAGACCTGAGGCAACAAAAACCACATTTTATTGGCTTATTTAATTTTGCAAGATGAAGAAAAATGTTCTTAAAACCTGCAAAAAGAAAAAAAAAGCCTTTATTTTAAATAACCCCATCCCAGAGAACATTTTCAAAGTGACAGAGGCGTTGAGTAGATTTTAGTACATATAACGAAAAAACAACGAAAAACAAAAACCATGGAGAGCACAGGGAGTCAAACAGAGCAAAAAACACAGGAACCAGGAACAAAAGCCAGCAGGAAGTCAGAGGGGAAGAAACAGGAGGAACCAGAGAGAAGAGGAGCAGAAGTACTGGGAGAGTTAAAACTGGAACAAAGAACCAGAACTGATTGACTAACAGGTTGCAGGTGTGAGTGGGGAGAGAGAAAGTGACACACAGGGCGAGGGAGAGAATACTGGGAACTAGGAACTGAGTAACATTAAAGAATAACTAGACAAATAAAACATAATTAAACTATAACAAAGAATAACTAGACACAAGAAATAAACTAGAATCACTCAGAAGAATTGAACTAAAGTAAAACACTAACAAAGCTGATCTAATCAAAGTAACAGACTAAGGAACACAGAATATAGCAAAACATCAATAAATCAAAACAACCTAAGACCTGCCTTTGATTGAATAAGGCAAACTTTATAAAAAAAACAAACAAGAATTACTACCTTGTGCCTACTTTCTTACATTTTTAATGTTTACTCACTGTCAAGGATATGAAAAACATCTTAACTTTTTATTAAATAAATCAAAACAACATCAAGGCCCACAGACACTTTCAACTTAATGATTTTTGCCCATTGTGGTGAAATGTTTGGAGTTGGAGGAAGTCTAAAGTTTTACATTGATTTTATTCTTAAACTTATTTTTACAACAGATCTAAGAAGAATCTGATCTGTTAGATCTTCTCCTCGCTGCCTGACAATGCCAAGTTTATCTGTTTTAACACTTTAGCACAACATCCATCTGTGAACTGTTTTGGAAGAAGACGGTTTCTGTGTCCCAGAGAAAAATGAGTTTCAGTGTAAAATGTATCAACAGTGAGAATATCATTATCTACTGCAAAATGGTGATGAAGCCATTTCACCAAAAGCATCAGGAACAGGGCACATGTCCCGTAGTCTGATGGAAATAGAACTGATTGGGACATTTGGAGGAGAAAGAAGGAATCTCACAAGTCTGAGAAAATCATCCCAACTGGGAAGAACAGAGGAAATACTGAAGCAGCATCTCAAGACATGAAACAGGAAGTTAAAACTTGGACACAAGTGAGTTTTCCAAATGGATGATGTCACTCAGCATAGCGCCAAATCAGTCAGAAAGCAGCCTAATTTTACATTTCCAACTAGCTTCACTATATTTAGGTTTCCAGTACCTGTGATTGAGCCAGAACCCAGATTTTGTGTTTGGAATTTCAAAGAGAGGAACCACCTGTCAGACTGACTCCCTGCCTGTATTTGGGAAATGCAAAGATCCTTCTCTGACACCTAACATCCTGTGCCTGATGAAAACAGTCAGCTCCTCCCTGGAAACACATCCTCCAAGCCGGGTCAGACATGTGTACTATAACTTTTCCCGTCTGCTGAGCTTAGAACCGTTGTGTTCAGAACCACCGATCCAGGAACTCTGTACGATTGAGAGCCGACACAAGATCTGGAAAATAAGGCATCTTATGGAATTTGATGTCAGAACCTGCTGGACCTTAAAGTTCTTCCTGAATTTGATTTATCCTTTCTCCACTGCAGACATTTTCTTAAAGGAAACACACATTTATCAGAACCTGTTGTGTTAAAACATTTGATTTGAAGTTTCAGAAAGAGACTTTGATGAAAAGGTTTGGTCTCTGTCGCTCATTATGTTGTAAAGTCCATTCTTAGTTATCTTAAGGATTGTCTTTAACTGGTTGTTGGGCTTGCTTATTTTTTATCACTCAAATATAGAAAAAATACTAGAAATTTCAACCTTTCCAGCTTTCTTTTTAATAAGTTAGATATGCTCTATGAGAAGAAAAGGCAGGTTTTACACACAAGTTGGTGAATGTGCAAATACTGAGCCATGAACAGAGTGTTAGCATGAACACACTTTGGTTTTTTATTGATTTAATAAATTCTAAAAAAAAAATAACTTCAATAGAAATGACAAGATTTTGAGGATAAATATACTTTAATGATATAAATGTTTAGTTTATTCTCTATCATAGTAAGGTTGCTCTTTGATGAAGGAAACCAATTGATGTTTCATATAACTACATAGAATTATCATTTGCTGCTTTTAATGGTGAACCTTTTTTGTGAGTCTTTATTTTTTTTAATTACAACATGAGTACATGACACATCAAGTCTCAGTCCATAAAAAGATTCTTCCATTATTCCAGCTAACATGGTCTTGTCCTCTCAGTGAAACGTGAAACTACAAGTTTTGTGGTTTGAAGCTGCAGAGTGCAGCTTGTTGCTCTAACCTACATCCTGGCCGCCTTATAAATAATAGTTTTGTGTATCAGCACAGCAAGCTGGGACAGGTACGCTTCTGAGAAAGCAGATGCAGAGAAGCATCGCAGAAAGCTCCTCACCCACAAGCATGAATAATGGAAATCACAGGCCAGCCCTCCGCTGCTTCAGTCTGTGCAGCTGTTGCTGCTGAGCTTTACTGATCAGATCAGATTCTTCAGATTCCAGAAGAATCGATGTTTTCTCTGTTATTTCAGAGAAAGGTTTGGTCAGTGCAGAGATTGTTGTGAGTCTGCATCCAAGGTTTATGTGAGGGAATCATTTGAATAAATAGATAAATTGAATATTAAAATATTAATTTTTAATAGTCATTTTTTGTCTACATTTGTCGCTAAACTGTTCTTTATTTTATAGCATTTTATGTATATTCTCTTATTCTTCTTCATTAAACCTTCATAATGCAACATTTCACCTGCATTTTTTTATACTTCCTCTTAATGCAGTGCTTCTCAATTCCGGTCCTCAGCCGCCCCCCCCTGCATATTTTAGGTGTTTCCCTACTGCCACACACCTGGATTGAATCTATGGGTGATTAACAAGCTTCTGCAGCACTTGATACCTGTAAAAGAGGTAATGAAATCATTTAGATCAGCTGTTGTGAAATACAGGCACATCTAAAACATGCAGAGCAGGGGGGCCTGAGGACTGGAATTGAGAAGCACTGTCTTAATGTAACTTAATTTAACAAATATTTTTGCTATTTTTAAACTTGATATAACTTGTTTACATTTTCAGATCATAATTTCTTGTTTAAAAATCAGCAAAACTATAATTTCTTCTGAAATTTGACAGCATCTATGACATCCTGGGTTAAACATCTGAGCTTCAGTTTGATAGTTTGTGTTGGACTATTTTGTTGTTTTATACCTAACAGTAAAATATGCAACCTTTTCCATTTAAATGAGTGAATAATTTTTTACTTTGGAAACACTTTTTTTCTAAATGAATCAGATCCTGATGTTTTATGGATTGTCATAAAAATAGCGTATTGCTGATGTTTCTGTACACAACATTATTTATTTATATTACTTTAAAATCTTTACTATCTTTTCCCTTCATGCTGGTTTTCAATAATAAGGCTTTTCAATGATATTATGTGTTTGGTTTTCAACTCAGACACTGGTGACTTATATTTATATATATATTATTTATTGAAATATTTTTTCATCTATCAATACTTTGCGTTGCTGTTGGTACGAAAAGTTAAGGTTTGATTGAGATGTTGATGAACTCCACTGCCACACCAGCAGGATGCAGAGAGAAAGGCCTGCACAGGCTGCTGAAAGGCTGTTTGTTGTAGATACAAAACTGATTCACACCTGCCTTCAACAATAGTGTCATCAAAAAGAGTGACTCTAATTGACATGAAATAAAGTTAAACCCTGTTGCATTTACCTCATGTTTCACACTTACATCCTTTAAAGCCATAAAAGTCATGAAATACTTTAATCATAATAGTATCAGTAAGGAGAAGGCTCCAAAAGAATCTGTATCATTACACTGTGTATAAACCACAGTACAGTAAAAATAGACATTAATAACTGAAGAAAATACATGCATTTTTATCATTCAACATTTATTTTACTAGGATAAAATCCCAATAAGATTAAAAAACGTTTCTTCAAAGTAGTCGTGGCCAGGAGGCAGCACCAAACAGAACACAAAGTTATCCAGTTAAAAGAAATTTACGAGCTATGAAAAACAGGTACGTGTCACTGAATCGGCCTCAATAACTTTAAGTTTGGATGTAATGGCACTAAATGAAATAAAATCATTTTAAAGTTCCAGGATAAGGGAGCAGAGTGAAGAAAATCCCACCTACCCAATTCTGTCTGAGCAGAAGGGAAGGAGAGAAGCTGGAAGCTGTGAGAGGAAAACATATGATTCAACATTTCTCATTGCAAGAACAGATACAGACCAGCAGGAGTCCAAGTGATGCCTTGTAAGACAAAGTTAACCTTTAGACAGCTGGACCAGGCCATCCCACCTGTGAATATAAACAGTGTTAAAAGAATCATCTATTAAAATGCTCAGTTTGCTTTTCTTCTGGTTGAACTGGGGTTTGATTAGAGGAGCATGAGAGTCACAATGTCCAAATATCTGACCTAAACCCTTCAGTAGAGAGAGAGACTAAGATACATATGGATATTATTATTATTATTATTATTATTATTATTATTATTATTATTATTATTATTATTATTATTGTTGTTGTTGTTCTCAGCATCAGAGTGAGTCCAAGGAGAAACCTAAATGAAAAAATTGTTTCTTGAGAGGAAAGTGAAAGTTTTTTACTAGAACATAATTTGACTGAACATCTGTAGAATCACCTGAAGAGGTCAAGAGATTTTAACTGACCGTCTAGATCTGAAGAACTTGAGAAGATAAACTAGACAAGCATTACCAAGTCAAGGTCTGACATGCAGAGAAACGTACAGTAAAAAAGATGCTTTAAGAACGCTTTAGTTAAAGTTTGTACGTATTCTGCATTCAGAATGTTCCTGCTTTATATTTTTTTACATTTTTGCTCATACTAAATTAGATTTTCTCTTGCGCTCTAAAGAACATTTATCATAATATATATGGGGAAAGCTTTTTAAAGGTTCATGTCTATTTTTCTGGCATCCCAAAAACCTGGCACTGTAAAAAGGGAGCAGCTGCATCTCAATGTCTATCCCTTTGAAAACATTCAGATAGCAACAAGCCAACAATGTTAAATAATAGCCGATTCATAATTACTCTAATAATACCTATGATAATAAACCATAAACACAGGAAAAGGCTATTAAAACTTGGATTCATTTGGAGCTTATTAACACATATGAATAGCACATCACCGTCATCACCGCCCTTATTGTTGAGGAACTGAATAAAATCAGAGCGAGAGAAGTATTTTAGTGACATTACCTTTTCTACCAATAGAGGAAATATAATGGCAGCCATTTCCTTTTTCCAGTTTCCAGTTGCAATGTTGTGTCTGTACTAAGAAACAGATGGAACCTTAAATCTGCTTTTCATTTATTAGAACATCATGAAATTAAAATCCTGATTTAGAGAAAATCCAAACTATAAATGTTTGCATCTCTTGTAGTCAAAATAAGAGTTGATAAATAGTGTTGCTTAATCCTTACCAAGAACTTCTTACAACTTAGAATATTATTTATCTACTGTCCCATCTCTCTCCATCTCTGTATCCATTGCATTTTAAATAAATCCAAAACAATTGCTAATAAAGTTTTTATTAATATCACGTGGACCATCATAGTGACTGCCACTTGTGGAAGTAAATCTTTTTTATTATTTATTTCTGATTTTTAACAAAACAATGAGCACCATACATAGACCTTCAAGTCATACTTAGGACAGTACTTTGGATAATAAACACAGACTAATAAATGACAAAACAAGAAAAAAAATAAAACAAGACATACAAACAAAAACCCAGTAATTATTTCCATAAGTACATGGATAAAAAGTAGATCACTAATAAATAAACAATCAGAGGTAACAGAAAGAAAATGAAATGTACAGAAAACAACTAAAACGGGGCACTTAAAGGGCTTAATGCTACTACTATGCTAGCATAGTAGCATACTACTATGCTAGTATGCTACTACTACTATGCTACTATGCTACTAAAATTGTTAAGGGCATCCTTTATCCAATGAGAATGTGAGGGTGGGAGAGGATTCTTCCAATGCATCAGTATGATACGTTTAGCCAGTAGCGTGAGGAAGGCCACAAGGTCAGCATGATGGGGTGGCAGTAACTGGTTTTTGGGAAGAACCCCGAATAAAGGAGTGAGTGGAGCAGGCTGTACTGTGGTCGAGGTGATTACAGAAAGTGAGTCAAAAACAGATTTCCAAAACTGAAATAGGGAGGAACAGGTCCAAAGCATATGACCGAGAGTGGCTGGGCCCAAACCAGTCTTCATACAGCTTGAATCCACGTCTGGAAAGATTCAAGCCAGTTTGCTTTTGGACCAGTGTACTCTATGGACGACTTTACACTGAACAATTCTATGTCGGGCACAACTTGATGAGGTGTGAATGCGTTCCAGAATAGTTTGCCACATTTCATTATCGATCTCTGTGTTAAGATCATCAGACCAAGTAGCTTGAAGATGATCAAGCCCAGGAGTCCAATTGGACATTAAGAGGTTGTATATATTTTATATTGTACCCTTTGGAGTGGGACTAGCAGTTGATCAACCATATTGGGGGAAGGAATTATTGGAAAACCTGGGAAATGATGATGAATAAAGTCTCTAACTTGTAGAAATCTAAAAAAATGGACAGTGTAAATTAAAATATGAAGGTAATTGAGCAAATGAGGCAAAAGTACCATCTAAGTATAGATCTTTCACAGAAAAAAGCCCATGGCTTTTCCACACTGAAAAGGTTTTATTAATGAGTGAAGGTGGAAATAGAGGATTAGAGCTTAGTGGTGATAAAAGAGGTATTCTCTGGATCCCAAATGTTGCATAATCTGAGCCCACATTCTAAGGCAGTTCTTAACAATTATTTTGTTAGTCTAAGTTATGGGAGATGTTGGAGGGGGAAGGCATAAAAGAGCGTACAAGGAAGCAGAACTACATGAGGCCTCTTCTATTGGTAACCATTTGGGAGTCTCACAGTTCGCATTGCATCAAAATAACATTGTACGAATATTAACAGACCAATAATACCATAAGAAATTTGGTGTGGCAAGCCCTCCCATTTCCTTACTTTTCTGTAGGACACTTTTTCGTATTCTAGGAGGTTTTTTGTTCCATATGAACTGAAAAACTGAAGCATCGAGTGTCCTAAAAAAATTTTGGGGATAAATACTGGTAAACACTGGAAGAGGTACAAGAATTTCGGCAAAATATTCATCTTGATACAGCTGATCCTGCCTGTTAAACAAAGTGGCAGCATGGACCAGCGCTGTAAGTCCTGAGTCAGCTGGTCAAGGAAGGGAGTAG
>NW_006800350.1:391235-433104 GCF_000485575.1 Poecilia formosa
TTGGCAACAAATGGCAAACTAGCTAGAGCATTTCTACGGATTACACGGATTACGTTAACATGTTTTGAGTTTGTGTTGTTTCATCAGTAGCCTGATGTTTCTGTTCTTCTCTTGGTTTGTTGAACTTCATGTCAGATGGATTTCAAAATGACATAGTCGCTCTCTCTGGTAATGAAACTTGTTAGCTCCTCTGTTGTGGGCATGTCTATGTTGTAAAGTTAAATTATCATGAGCTTTATTATTTGGGCCCCGTCATTAGCCCCGCCCCCCGGCCGACGTCGTCTTGTTCCGCTGCTGCGTCACATGTTTGCCTGAGGAGCGGAGGCAGCAGTATGGCGTCTTGTCTGGAGCTTATTATAACAAGGTAAGTTCCATGTCAAAATGATCATGTTTTTGACTCTTTTTTATGGAGGCATTATTTTTCTGTTTACACAAGAGTATCGATTCATATACATAGTTCACTTAACGTACATTTATTTGTTTGGATATCACGGTATATACGACTGTTTATTATCTTAACCAAACATTAAAACTGTCAGGAAAATCTGGAGGCCATTTGAGTTATTATTTAGCTGCGGGGTTGTTTTCTTTAAGTTTTTGGCTGTAGACTGCAAAATGGGGGAGTGGCTGCGCTGGACCATCGGGTTGATCTATGCCACAGGAGTCAAACTCCAGTCCTGGAGGGCCACTGACCTGCAACATTTAGATGAGCTGCTGCTGCACCACACCTGAATACAATTATTAGGTGATTAGCAGGACTCTGGAGAACATATCTACACAACGAGGAGGCAATTAAGTCATTTGACTTTGGTATTTTGTACCTGTGGCACATCTAAAAACTGCCAAAATGTTTTTTCTTTGTCAGTGTGTCATGTTGGTGACTGAAGCCTGTTATGATGACTTCAACACATTTCTTCTGTCAGGTTGGCACGACTTTTAATGCTGTCCAAAACATTTTCTATAAGCTGACTAATTTCTTTAGTAATTATTTCTGACTTTTTTATGCTTTATCTTCTAAACCAGGTGGGAAGAGTAATTTGAATGAATATGACGTGACACACACAGGTGAGTCTGATTAGTTTTGTTCAGACTTCTTTTTAAAATATTTATTTATTATCCTAATGTTTCTGCTATATTTCCTGTTTTTCCTTCCAGGCTGGAAGTCTTGGCGAAAACAAGAGCAGCACCAAAGACACTTTATCATCAGTGATCACAAGACCATCCGTGGCCGCTTCCAATGAACTTTCAAAGCACACTTCACCTTCAGTGCAAAGTACCATGAATGTATGACCTTTGTTGTATATTGCTGTCAGTGCTGTTTGATGTTTTGAAATAAAACTAGATTATATACTGCAACTGGTGGTGGTGTTTTTTATATCATCTAATGCAGCATCTANAAAATGTTTTTTCTTTGTTAGTGTGTCATGTTGGTGACTGAAGCCTGTTATGATGACTTCAACACATTTCTTCAGTCAGGTTGACATGACTTTTAATGCTGTCCAAAACATTTTCTATAAGCTGACTCATTTCTTTAGTAATTATTTTTGACTTTTTTATGCTTTATCTTTTAAACCAGGTGGGAAGAGTAATTTGAATGAATATGACGTGAAACACACAGGTGAGTCTGATTAGTTTTGTTCACACTTCTTTTTAAAATATTTATTTATTATCCTAATGTTTCTGCTGTATTTCCTGTTTTTCCTTCCAGGCTGGAAGTCTTGGCGAAAACAAGAGCAGCACCAAAGACACTTTACCATCAGTGATCACAAGACCATCCATGGCCGCTTCCAATGAACTTTCAAAGCACACTTCACCGTTAGTGCAAAGTACCACTGAAGGTGGTACTGAAGTGCTGAGCCTATTGCTGTCAGTGCTGTTTGATGTTTTGAAATAAAACTAGATTATATACTGCAACTGGTGGTGGTGTTTTTTATATCATCTAATGCAGCATCTAATGTCTTTTAAAATGAATTTGGGGATTATTGATGGCCAATAGTTTCTGGGGGAAAAAAGGTTTTAATTGCTCTAGTGGCTTTTATTTGGTAGTAAATTGACAAAAAAAAAGTGGGTAATGAGAGAAGGGGAAGACCAGGAAGTGAACCCACGACAGCAGCATTGAAAACTAGATCCTCCATATGTGGGTTGTGCTTAGCTTAAAAATTAGCGACTGCATATTAAGATATGGCACTGTTTCCTAAGTCAGACTGATGGAGATACAGAAGCAGCGTCAAAGTATTACGAAATGCTACAGACGCCTAGTCAAAGTTAATGCTAAATAAAATTTGAGAATTTGTGGCAGAACTTAAAAACTGATGTTCACGAATGCTTCCCATCCGAACTGATCAAGTTGTTTTACAGAGTGAACATAAATGTTCATCTGAAGATGTGCACAGCTGGTAGAGATATACAGCAAAAGACTTGAGGATGAAAATGTGGTTTTGCAAAGTGACTTTCAAGGCATTAAAGAGGATTTAGAAATGGCAAATAAGTCTTGGAAGATTTATCAGAAGAAAGAGAAGCCGACTATCTGCCAACCCGAAATAAGTCCTAAAAGAACGGACTTCTGAGGAATCATCATCTGTGTGTTTGTCTAACTGGATATTTTTTTTCTTTCATTTAACTTCACTTTGAAACTTCCAAACCTCTTATATAAAACCAAGTGGATAATACTTGCAAACGAGCAACATTCTGTTCACGCTGACAGTCCGTCGAGTTAAAGAGGAAGGATGTTCTGCATAAAAATTATGTTGCGAATGTGGCTGGTTCACACCCTGGCAGAAATTAAAAAGGACTTTCAGAGGTGTGCTGAATTGTAGATTCCTCTCATGTATGGGATGAAGTGCCAGTGCATTTTTGGTTGAATTCATTCTATTTGAACTTGTCCTGCTCCCTAATTGAAAGCCCTCTCTCTGGTATTGAATTAATTCGAGCAGACATAGGCTGTTATCAAAATGCAGCATGCCTACTCGGGTAAATAAAGGTCTTGTATGGAAGAAGAAGAGGCTGGTAGCTGCAGCTGAGCCAGGAGCACACACACACAAAACAAAGATGTTAAATCCTAACGTTGCCACTGGAAACAGGGTGTGGCCTCAGAACGTACTGTAGAGGACACACAGTGAAGGACAGAGTAATTAGGAAATCGATAGCTCTGCGTTTGACCAAACTTCCAATGATCTTAGAAGACTGCATTAGCCTGAGGCTTCTCCTGCTTCCTCAGCAAACACTTGTTTTTCCCCCATCTGCATTCCCAAAGCAGTCGGTCTGTCAGACACACACCAGCCGCATGGCTCAGTCAATTTTAACACTTCAGTTGCAGAGGGTTTGATCATAAAAATAAAAAATGTCTTAAAATCTGTATAAAAACATGGCACGTTTCCTCACTGTCTGACCTTGAATCAGTTTAAACCTTTCCTCATTCTGGTCATTTAGGAATACCAAAATCATTTCTATTTAATAGATGTCAGAAAAATGAAGGAGAAACCTTTTGGAGTTTTTCCGTTTTTTTTAAATGAGAAATTTCCACATATTTCCTCAGTATTTGATTGTCTCCACAGTAACTCAACTGTTGTGAAATAACCTATAAGAAGCTTAAAAAGCCATAACACCACCACAAAGTTGTTGAATGGTGTTGTAACCTTAGAGTAGATCAACTTCTCAATTTGAAAAAAGTAAAAAAAAAATTGTGTTATTCTGGCATTTAACAAGGAGTAATAATTTAACTAACCTAAAACAAGAAAAGATTATGCTGATTTATTGTTGTACGTTATGTAGTGGAAATATCTGTTTCCGACTGTATTTGGAGAACTCAACATATGGCTTTAGTTTGTAGGTTCATCAATGGTTTCTCACCATTTCTCAGTTGTGTTGCACCTCCAATATGAAGGACTTCAGGTTTAAATGAATGTTAGGGAAAGACAGAATGGAAGTCTCTCCTGAGGTCCATCTGACTCAGGTTGATAAGATTGTTCTAGATGGTCATTGAAGCAGAGTAACCGCCAAAAGAAGCAGCAACTCAAGTTGAATCTGACACAATTTGGCATCTGGACGTCCCGTCACACATCCTAACTGAGTAGGTTAAGAAACTGCTGACTGACATTAACGTATGAATGCTTCAATTTTCTAAAAGAATATGACAGTGTTTTGCATAAATCTACACAAACCTTGAATGTTTTCACAACCAAAAACTTTGATACCTCATATAGGAATCCCATATGATGGAGACGTTGTTTTCAAAATGTTTTTCAAATAAAAATCCAGCCTCAATTATTCCTGAGACTCACAAAGAAAATGCAGTTGGACGCTCAGAAGTAATTTCAGGTGACTTTAAATTATTCAATTAAATTACAAGTAATGGTTTAGGTTTAAAAATTACTCAATTACTCATGGTATCATTAATATTTCCAATTCGGAGGAAGTCCTAAGTTCCTCAGACTCGTTAGAAGCAGACAGCAAGAGAAAGATTTTGAAGCAAACAGAAGTTTGAATCTTGCAAAGAAAAAAAGATTGGCTGAAGAACCAAATGGATAAAGAAGCCAGACTTGCCCTTGTGGGGAAACCTGAGGGAAACGTCTTCATAAAGAGGACAGCATAAACAAGATAAAAGAGGAGCTGGAGAGCAGAGCTGCTTCAACCTTCATGCCCAAATCACGCAGGAGATCTGCCTCAAATTTGGAGAAAGTCAACACAGAGAACAAGAGAAACCTTCAAAGACAAAATTCTGAGGTGAAGAAAGGTCTGCAGCAGAGAAAAAGATGGCTGTGTCTTTTGAAGAGGAAATATCTAAAAATATAGCATCAACATTCTACACTGAAAAAGTATTCACAGCCTTCAAACTTTCTAAATTTCATCCACAAACTTTAATATATTTTTGATTGACAAACAAAAGGTTCTGCTTTATTGTGAATTGGACAGAAACTGATACATGCTTTTCACAAATGTGTACATCTAGAAATGTTTTGTCCATTGAAGTCCACTGAGATCAGATGTGCATCTTGTGGTTGCTCTGGATTTTATTTGGAACTGTGACCTCAAACTCCATCCACGAGGGCCAGAGTCCTGTAGCTTTTACATGTGTCCCTTGTCCTACACTTGAATTAAATGATGAAACTCCCTCACAATGTGGTCAAGCTATACAATAAGATGCCATATTAGGGCTGGTGTAGACAGAATATTAAAACAAAAAAAGAAAAAGTAAATTACCGCCAAGCAAGTCAAACATTTTTGACTTTTAAAACCTAGAAATTTTTTTGTTTTTCCTTGAAAATATCTGAGCTTAATCTCAAAATTATTTTTTTTCCAGCAAAAGTTTGCTTTTCTAACTCAGAAATTTCCTTCTTTTTTCTTGAAAAATCCTGAGATTAATCTTAAAATCTCAACATTTTTTTTAAATCAAATTTTCAACTTCTTAAACTCAAATAACTTATTGTATTTTTCTCTTTAAAATGTCTTGAGTTCAATATTAAAATGCCTGAGTTTTTTGGTGAAACTTTACTCCTTTTTTCTTCTTCCATCTACAGTGACCCTCATGTGGCGTTGAAGCTCTGCTAATGAGCTGATACTGGAGTCAGGTGTGCTGGATGAGAGTGGCATCTAAAAGCTGCAGGACAACCGGAGTTTGAAACACTGACATAGAGGTAGAAGAGGAATGGGAGGTGAAATATAAAGCCATAAGATTGTTTGCAGTAGAAGGTAATGTTTTAGCTAGCGAGTCATGTGACACGAGTAAGGAAATGTTAAACTATCAGATTAAAATTGTGTTTGCCTATCATTCAGATTTGACCAAATGAGGAAATGTTAAAAATACAAAACAACCCCATAGCATTAGCGCTATTGTCTCCATAGCACTAATGCTAGGCACTGTTGCCCCACTTTGTTCTCAAATAGATCATCTGAGCGCATCCTCATTGCTGAACATGTGTGACCTCATGTCGTCATCAGATGTTCAGATGGGAACACTGATGTGACATCTCTCCATTTCTCTGCCTATAATGAATTTCTTTGTACCACAGGGAGGAACATAAAAATTCTTCCTTTCAGTGATTTAAGCAGCGCTGCAACACTGATGTAAACAAAGCTCCTGCATTTAGTCATTAGTACTGGATTTGTCACTGATGTTTTCTGAATCACGTCTTGTTCTGCATGACTCAAACAGGCTTTATTTGTACTGCGAAGGTTATGGGGAACTTAGCGTGTTTGTCTAGTTTTCTGCTTGTTTCTGCTCTTTAGCAGTGTTCTGTGAAAGGTTACAGATGGTTAGTTCAATGCAATATTTATGTATATTGTATAAAAAGACATTGACACTTTTTTCTTGTTTCATCTCAGCTTTTTTCACCATCAACAGCCACATGTAATGAAAACAGTATTTGAATAGCTGTCCACTCTAATGAAAACCACATATAAAAAAGTTAAATGCATAGTAGGGGAGGAGGAAGTGATAATGGCTCAGTAAGCTGCCTCTCTGTCCTTGGAGTTGTGAAAAAACAGAACATTTTCATCTTTAGAACTTTATTTATGTTTCTCTACATGCTGTGGTATAAATCTGTGCTGGAAATCAAAGTATGTATTATTATTATTTTCTAATTTGGTCATTAGACCTTCTGTCAGGTGAGTCAGGTAACTTTTTGTTTTTTGTAATAAGTTGGAACCTTGGGATGTAATTCCATTTAGATCTTTGAGTTTTCTACAAAGCAGATGAAGTTTTGAACAATTTAGAGTATGCACTATCATTTCTGAAAGTCTCTCCTCCTTGTCTAAATTAGCAAATATGTTCATGTTCTCATGCTGCCAGAGATATAGGCCCATGTTGCTTAATATCCTCTGTACCAAACAGGTTTATTAGGATTAGGTCTAATCACTGGGTACACACATGTTCCCTGCTGTGAGCATTAGTGCCATATCACTGACACTCCTGTGCAAAGCAAATCCAAGAAAATTATATGTACAACCCTTTTATTTGCAGATACTATATAATTTAAATCTAATCTATGATATTTAGTCGGGCACAAACCTTGAAAAATACTAAATACCCGTCTGCTTTAGCGGGTTTTAGTCAAAGTAAACTGTCCATCTGTTGCCTGAGTCTGGTTAGCTTTGAAAAGTCACAGTGGTCATTGGGTGAGAGAACGGGTTCACCCTGGACAGATTGCTAGTACATCCAGCTCCACATAAAAACACAAACCTGAGGCTTCCTCCACACAACTGCAGGTTCTCACCAGAAAATGGAGCTCATTTTCTGTTTAGTGGGTGTTTTTGACAGTTTTCTGATTTTCACCTCAAATCATTTAGGATTTGAGGGAAATAATTAGGTGAATGTGATGTGGATTAAGACTAGAAGAAAAACAAGGTAAGGAAAAGATAAGTTTGTCATTTTTCTCCTCTTTTCCTCACATTCTCATTCATCCCATCTTCCCACTTTGCCTCCCTTCTTCTTCTCCTTTTAGGCCAGGCCCCATGCTGTTTGTCATCGAGTTTGAGCTGAAAACTCAAAATAAGCCAGAGCTGGGTCTAATGTGGCTCATTTTTGTAAAACAACAAGCATGTGCCAAGTGACAGACCTTTGGTGGTTTGATTTCAACTATTTAAATTTAGACTCAAGTGTTGCCACTTCCCAGAACACTCTTGTAAGAAGAGATTGCAAATCTTAAGGCTGGTTAAATAAAAGTTGATGAGTGAATCTAAGAATCCTTTGGTATTAAAAGATGATGTTTAGAAACCTCACAGTACACTGGTTGGAGATCACAGTTGTCTGTGAATTAGTGGGTCAAACCCAAAAGCATCAACTCCCCACGTTTATTTCTTTTCACTGCTCAGCTCTCATTCTCAGTGGCTCCGCCCTGTTTACAACAAAGCTTTGTGATTGGCTGCATTGGCAGCCGTGTGGCCAATCAAGTGAGAGGATATAGGGTCACATCACCAGCCTATGTGAAAACAGAGAGGGGGACAGAGCCGTCTCCCAAGTCAACAGACAACATAAGTTTAACTCACACCTGTTTTATTTGCTCTCGCATGATAGCTTTTTGCATCTTATTTTGGAAAAATGTACACAAATCATGTTAATATGTTATTGTACATACCTAATAACTTGGTCTAAACTTTGTTCTGCCACAGAAATACCAAAAGGCCAGAAGTTAGACAATATGTATTAAACTTATCTTTGGTCTATATTTATTCATTCATCATTCTTTCATTAAATAAGGAGTATCAGCAATATGGACCTTGTATTAACTTGGTATTGTATCGTTACCAGTATCACACATCTCTATTAATCAGGTTTTGTTGCATTTTCTGGTGTAAAGTTATGTCTTAAAGGGAATATTGTGTTTGAAGATAAATATTTGCATTAAAATCTCACTTAGCCATACCTTTATGTCACAGAGGAACTATAACAGCATTGTTTACAATCAGATGTGAACTGATATAAATCACAGATGACATTGCTATCGCTGCAGGAAGAAGCCCTTTTAAGATTAAAATCCCTGCTGTGTTATTTAGAGAAGTGGAGGTAGAGAAGAGGAAAACAGGATGATGTATTTTAGTTTGTTGAGAGAACTCTGCTCCCAGCACCTTAGCGGCGTCCACATGCATATTTTAGGAAATCACAGGCGACCAGCTCTCCTAATGTGTTCACTGCAAAGCCTCCGGCACTTTTTATTGAACTCAAACTATCTCTTTACTGCATCATTTGATTTCCTTTATACTGCACTACTCCCTCAATTGTATACCTGTATATTTTATTCTCTTTTATTGCCGCTATAACAGTAACATTGCTTTGTAAAGTAGAAGGCAGCAGCACAAAGCCTGGCGGTCCTCTAGAGGGATGGAGAAGACATTTTGTAGAACAGATCTTCTCACACATTCCAGCAGCTGCAGTGTGACTGTGAAACTCAGTGTGTAGCCCTTTAAAAGAGGAGATAAAGAGTGAAAATGTATAATGGGGTAAAAGGAAGGCCTTGGAATCGTGCAAGAACAGACAAAAAGAAATGCTGCTGTGCATTTGGTGCCATTTTTCCTATAACAGCCTCCAGGAAATATCGACAATCTCGTTTTTACTTTGTATTTTCCATTTTGCCAGGACAACCTTTGAAGCTTGCTCTTCAGAGATATGGTACAGCCACGAGCATATTGAGGAAATCCTGCAAAAAGAACATCTGTTCCAGCTCCATCCATCTTCCCATCACTTCTTACCAGATGCCCCGTCTGCTACGCAAATGATCCTGTGTGTTCTGGATGTCATGCAGTGTTACTTTTCCACAACATTTTTTACTTAAATCCCATCAATTTGCACCATTTCTGCAGATACTCACCACTTACAACCTTGTCCAATAAATCTTCGAAGCTCATTGATTTGCATGTTAGTCACATGATCCAATGATGGGGTTCTCTAAACTGCCCTGTGTCAGTACACTTCAGTACAACACTCTGTGTGTGTTATTTACACATTAATGTAGGAGAACAATCTTTAGGCTCCGCTGTTATTTTCCTTTAGTCATGAATTTTTCAAATCTTAGGAAAAGAGGGAAGAAGAAAACCATAAAATGAAAACAAAACTAAATCTTTTTGGCCAACATTCAATATGATGTGTGGTAGAAAACTAACACTGCATATCCTCATATTGAAACATAACATCAGGCTTTGGGTGTGGTTTACTTCAGGAGGGAGGAAAACCTGCTAGAGGCTGCAGAGGACAGAGCCGGAGCTACAACAGAGTGACTCGTTAAAACAAATTCATGTGGCCCAATGGTCTACTACTCAGTAATTGTAATTGACCACAACATTTTGCAAATTTACTTAATGGAAACATGTTAATTTAAAAGAAAGTTTGACGTTTGGACAAAGTGGTTTTGCCATCTGTATCGAATTTGATTCATTTCACAAAATTGCAATAGAAGCTCAGCTACTGTCCAAACCTAAATCTGAAAAACTGTCAAGACTTGAAGACAAATAAACTCTAAACTCTCTGTCCTACCTGACTGATTGGGCTGCTTTGCTCTGTATCTAGAAGTGAAAAGCTGTACAGGAAGCCCTGCAGCTGGATATGATCTGTGCTCTACTGCACTTCATAACGTCATTTCACCATCAATAAGCCACGGCTCTGCAGTCCACTGACCGTCTAACTGGGCTCCTCTCTTGTACCTGTGACTCAACAATTACTCAGCATAAAGCATCCTGTACATTTATATGACTTTTATTGACCTTTCAGGTCATGTTGTTTGTTTATTCTTGAGTCTGCATGAGTAGCTTTTAACCTGGACTGGAAAACATCAAAGAAAATAAACATTTTCCTCTTATGTATTTTGTTGCAAGACCAAACCCAAGATCAAAATCTTATATTATAATATATTCATAACCAACTACCAACAACAAATCTGATGAAAATGTCAAAATGTGTGATTAGTTGTGGTCCAGCTGTACAGCAGCTGTTCTTTAGTAGAAGATAGGAAGTGAAAGACAATGCATGCGAAAGCTGGAAGAGGTTTTAAAAAATGGCAAATATACCTGGACTTTATTTCTGATGAAAGTCTGTCTCCCGGCTTATCTTTAAAACATTTAATCAGAGCAGAAGCATAAATATTACAAGCGGACACACAAAGTGAATGACAGTTGCATCATAGCTGAGGTGTTGGACTCATTTTGGGCTTTTATTATTCATTCAAACTGTTTTTGGGGAATAATTGCATCACATCACTGCTTGGTTTACAGTTATATAGAAAAAGTAATTTGTTTCTTTGTTATCAATAAAATGGTTGTTAATTTGAATATAACAGATATTGGTGGGATAAATACATCATGTTGCCTGCATTAAAATTAGAACCAATCTACAAAAGTTTGAAAATGAGAATTAGGAAGACAGATTTTCTCTAACCCACAACTTCAAATGTATCCACATGAACTAAACTACCAACTGTGATGTATATATATTTGAAAATGTTTCAACTTATAGGTTTTACAGACAAAAATCTCAGTATACTTTGGGTCTACTCTAATTCAAAGACTGACATGATCTGGTCATTCAAATTTCCAGTCAACAGAGCCTGAACTTTGTAGTCACTTCCTCTGGCTGTTTACTGCCTTCATTAATATATTTCTACCTTTGACATGTTTGTAAAAATCTGACTGGAACTGTAAATTCAAGTTTCATCATAGGGTTCTATATTATCCTCTACTATAGCTATAGAACTAAGTGGATAAATTTTTACAGATATTTTCTTATCCTGACCTGGCACTTTGTCACAATCAGCGTGACAGATGAATTAATCCATCACTTAACCTGCCTCCTGGGTCTTTTACAACCTGTCTGACCACTCTCAGATGGGTGGAGGATAGAACATCAAAGACCAATAAAAGTTCTGTTGGATGTGGTATTAATGGTCACAGCACTGATGCCTATTTATTTCTGTTTTTCTTGGACTTGAGTTCAATATTAAACTAACATACTCAGCTTCCCAGCAGCTGTCCATCATCCTTTAAAAAGTTCAGAAGCTCAGTCAGCCTGTTCCATTGGTGGTTCCATTGTTGCTCTGACTGCATGTTTAGGGTCACTGTCCGGCTGGAAGGTGGAGGACCTCCATGACTGATGTAGCAGGTTTTATCCCAGTATTGTCCTGGAGTTAGCTCCATCCGTCACACACTGCTGAGAAGTTTTGATCCCATTTATCTCAGCAGCCTCTTTCCCAGGACTTCATTTTGTCATGATGTGTGATGAGGAGAGGTGGTGAGGATGAACGCAGAGACCCAGGTAGTGAAGGAAATGATTAATTTAATGATGGAAGCTCAAACAGTCCAATACAGGCGGCACAGCAGAGAGATTAGCGCACTGCTAATTACCGGAAGCAATTGAAATACAGAGGACTGAAAAACGAGAGCTAACGCTAACCAGGACTTTGCAGTTCTACTGGAGAGCATAGATGTTAAACAATAACTGACATAAGATGAGGACCCGACAAGACAAAGACAACAGGTGAGTTTAAATACACAGGGAGGCTAATCAGGAAAACTAGACACAGCTGGGATCAACCAACAGGGAGGACAGGACATCACAGAGACTCATGGGGAACAAGGACACAGAATAAAACAAGAAATAAATACACAAAAACACAGATCATCACACATTTAGCCCAACAAACAGATGTCTTTGACCCCCTTTAGGTTCAAAAGGTCTTCTCTTGATCAAGGTTAGGGTCGATCAGCTACTCCTGCTCGAAAACTCTGCTGTTGGATGTTTGCTCAGCATAAAATGGGTCAAAAAAGGACAAAATTCTTGAAGCAGTCACATCAGAACCACAGTTAAAACCTCCTATATTAACTGAGGTTCTCATGTTGTTTCCATTGGATTGAATCTCAGTAGATCTGTAGTGTTTTTTTCTTGCTCAGTGAAAGTCTTGAATAAAGAACATCAATGTGTTGTTTCTACACATAAGAACAAAACAACTATTTAATTCCCCAAAGCATGACTGCAAAATATCTTCATCTGATTCCTCCTGACCTTACAATGGAAGCATTTCCCAACACTGTCCTTTCCATCACCTGTTTCTTTAATCAAATTTATTCTCTCATTACTTGGAGCTGAATAAAACATGAGCTCCATTTGCATCACTGAGCAAGCATGGAGAGCAGCCTGCATCCTATCTCATATAAAAGACAAAGTGCTTCTTACGGTCAGAGGTCGTTAATATCTTCATCTCAATAAAACCCCGTATGGTTCAAGTTGAGGTTGCACACTTTGGCAGCGGAATACAAAATGGCATGGAGCAGAACTACTTTCATCTGATTTTTGGATTCGTCTTTGCTCAAGCCTTCTTGGCAATTCAGCAGCAGCCTGCACTTTAGAGATATGCAGACTTAAGATATGCATTTGCTTTGTGTCGAGAAAAGAGAAATCCATCTAAAGCTCCAAAAGCTCTGCGCACTCTGGAGCTGTTTGTTTTTGTCTTGAAGGGACGGATTGTATTCAGTCTGTTGACACCAGGAGAAGTTTGGAAATTGTTGAAAACTTTCAAATAAATTAAATGAAACAAGTGAAATGGTTGTTTTCTGATTTAGACTCTGTGTTTCATGAACTATCTGGGGTTCATAAGGTGCAAAAGAGATCCATAATATTAAGAATCTTTTCTTTTTTCAAATATATTTTCTCAAATGTCACTATGATCTCAAGTAACAGATTTTCATGAATTTTCAGATTTTTGAGCAGTTATTGTCCAACCCCAAGGTGGTGGACAATAACTTTGAAGATAATAAAAATATCAAGGTTGAACCAGCAGCAACCTTCCTATTTTTTTAAAGATTGCAAAATAAATATTACCTATTTTTTAATGAACTTATTTGTTAACTTCAAGCTAATAAATAAATCAAAATATTTCTGAATTTTAACCCAGTAAGTGCCAGTTTCAATGTTAAACATTCTTCTGTGGAAAAATATAGAAAGTAAATTATTCCCTTTCTATACAATTTCTATATATTTTTCCTCCCTTATTTTTAATGAGTGTTTTTTCATTTATTGTGTGTGTGTGTGTGTGTGTGCAAAATTATTTGTAAATAAATTCTTTCTGGATACAATGCTTCCCAGATAAATATCATGTTTTAGGGATGAGCTGTTAAAATGAAAAATACATGAAAGATATTTTCACGTGCAGAAAAAAATAAAATATATATACTTAAATATTAATTTTACAGAAAGAAAAAAAATCAAAACCGAAATCAACTTAAGTGTATTCAAAATATTCATTTTGAATGGAAGAAGTGTTGAAAAGGGGATATTAAAGCCCTGAAGAAAAAATATGACAAAAACAAAATTCACTGAACTGAACAAATTTCACTTAATTTAAATGAACAAAATCAAACTGTGCAAAAAGTGAATGTCTAAAACAAACGCATGTCCAGGGAATCAGGAGACATTCTCCAAAACCTTTACAGGATCTGACTTATGGTTCTTAAGTATCACAGTGGACTTTCGGAGCACAGATTGGAGATTGTCCCTTCTTCCTCTCTTCCACAAGCTTGTTTGTTAGTTTCTTCAGAAGAAAAGGTTCAGTGTATAAAATGAGGTCATCCATAACATTTTTCCGCCTGCTGTCCGGCACTCTGACTTTGCCTGTAGAAGGAGCTGTGTGTCTGAGCTCTGATAAAGTCCGGAAATAAAAAAAAAAAAACTGACATGGAAGATGAATGTATCCCACGGCCGCTCTCTTCTATCAGTCGTGAGCACAGTTGGAGAACACGGGCTTGTGAAACATGTCAGTGAGCTATCATCACTGCTGCTTTCTATCCCACTCAAAGGCAGAATTAATGCTGAAACGGTTTATGGCAAGGAAAAAGACAAGGTGATTTGCAGAGTGGAAAAGGAATTCAAATGTGTGTAAAGTGGAATATAGCACATGACTACAAAACTCTGGAGCATTTTATAGCCTAAAGAGAAGCCTTTTCAAACTATTCATTCCTCCATTTTCAGATGAAAAGGTAGATATTTGTCTGCTAGATGTCATATCTACGGTCGGTTCACAGAGGCCAACAGGCATATGAGACTGATAGTATCATCGTTAGTTATTACATTCTAGGTGATGCCCTGATAAAATATTACTTTTTAAAAGAACTCCATTAATAACTACTGCATGTCTTTTACACTTGATTTTGTCAGAGGGCCACAATAAAAAAGATCCAGTCCATCATGTATCTGCATGATGTAGGATTAATGCTGCTCATTTTTTAAATATTCAGTTTCTGAAATAATTTCAGTTTTATGTTTCCTGATTGAATTTTTTGCCCAATTCAGTTTACTGAAATGTCCATTAACTTGGCTAACTACCATTAGCATTTCAGGCTAAAAACAATGTGCTCTTTTAAACAATAATTGATTTCCTCCTGCCAGTTTCTTCTTCTTGATGATGTTTCTTCTTAAATTTTGTTTAGAAGTGTTAGAGGAATGGGGAGTGAATGTATTTGCAATACCTGTCAGAATTTTATTTATACAAAAACATATATAGTGCTTTACTTTGTGCTGGTTGTCATATAACCGTCTTATAAAATGGGCACAGATTGACGTTTGTTTTCCTTTAAACCTGTTTGGAAAGTCATTGGGTGAAAAAGCTGAAGTGTGAATGCTTTTACAACTTTCTGGATTCTCTCCTCATCTGATTATACAGGCAGTGAACTGAATGTGACAGGTTCATCTGAGCTGTATAAATTATATTAAATGATCACATAAATTAAAAATGAATAGGCACATTCAATACACATGCACGGATTACTTTCAATATACAGCGTGTGTGAAAATAATTCACAAACTAATCAAACCTGAAATGAAGGTCAAGAAGAAAATGAACTAATGCTAATGGATATCACTCAACTTCTGTAATGCTGGGTTTGACTTAGAGCTGCAGACTTTTTAAGAGACAACATTCACACACCGATGTTTGGGTTCTCTCCAGCTTCCAGCCTGTGGAGGAAAACATTTCTGTTTATACGTACAGTTGAAACCAGAAGTTTACATACACTACATGAAACATGCCTTCAATTGCATCCACAGGTGTTATCAATAAACTAATCAGAAGCTTCCTAAGACATGACATTAAATTGGAAATTGTTTTCCAAATTGTATAAAGGAAAATTAATATTAGTGTCTTTAAACTTTTGACTTTGAGGAAAAAAAATTGCTGTAAAAATTCTCTTTCATTTTTTCTGGATTTTAGCTAATAGAAAACATTTTGGAAATCTTAATTGATCTAAAATGGGAAACATTTATTCTGATTCCAGAAATCAGAATGCATACTTTTTTATATGGATTATGTAAACGTCTGCTTTCAACTGTAGGTTTGAATTTGATTTCAATTGTAACTGAGTGAAATACTCAAAACCAACTCAAGTAAAAGAACTCAAAAAAGTACAAAGTAGATACAAATTATACTTGATTACAGTAACGTGAGTAAATGTAATTAGTTACTTTCAACCCCTGTACATCTGATCACCTGTTCTGGGATCAGTGGGAAGTAGTGTGGGTGTGACTTAGCTGACATCTTTGAATTGTTTATTTTCTCACATGTAAGAATAAACTGAAGTGTCTGTTTGGAGATTAGCTGTTTCTGCAGCTCCTTCACACTCACAGTTCAAAACATGACTGTTAATTGGTTTCTCCAATTTACCTTTAGGTATGAGTGTTTGTGCGTGGTCGTCTGTTCTGTGTCACTCATGGTGTTGCTTTATGCTCAAGCTAATTGAATCAATATCTGTGTTTTAATCACAAGAAAAAATATAAACTTTAATTCTGTAATATATGGCAAACAATCAACCCAAAGAATGCTAAGCAGGAAAATGCACGTTTGATGACGTTGCAAGAAGAAAAGCAAAAATCTGCTGCAGATTGTTGGTTCCTCGAGGAAATGGACAAGAGTACATCAGAATCAGATCTGAGCGGCCTTGGGAAGCCATGGCATCATACTCACTCAACTCGGCCCCCCCTCATTTCTGTAACAGTGTTGTGCATACAAACTACGGCAAGCGCCAGAGCAGATGTGAGCAGAGATTAAAGTGTGAGGACAACTTAAAGCCGATTAAACAGCAAGCAGAGGAGAGGTGTCTTTGAAGATTGTTCCAGATGTTACCTGAACCATTTGTGCATGCAGCAGCTGCCTCCTCCACTTTAAATTTATCTAATTCCCCCGAGAGACCCAACTTTGGATTTTCAAATGATGCCTAGTCGAACATCTCGATAAGTTCTGCCTGTGTGTTAGACCTGAGAGACTTCTGACAACAGATTAAACTGATCATATCTTAGAACTTATCCAAGAAGAAATCTATGGTACAATCTGACTCATGTTATCCAACACTTACATCTTTGGTCAGTGTGGCGTTTATCTCTTCAAACAGATGATGTGTAGCTGCCACAAGGGATTGGCAAACATATATATACTTTCCAGGAAGCTGCACTGAAAAGCATGACACCCCTGAGTGAAATCCAAGAATTAATCTACATCATAGATCAGAGTTTTCATTTACTCAGGAATCTAAGCTGTTCTTTATGAAATACAAAGCTTTAACAGACCCATCAGCTCAAAGCAGAACTTTAAATTGGGAAGTTTCTATAATCGACACACGGTCAAAATATTTATAGATGCTAAAATGTATGAATACATTATGGTTTGTTTTATAAGCAGCAGACCAATTGGCTCTTCACATAAACAGCAGATCAGTCACATTATTATTAATGTGTCTACATATCTAAGTGTTAAGACAACTTTCTGAAGTTTAACTTGAGTAACAGGATGGAGAAGAAATGAGCTTCAAGTGTCTCTGAAGGCCGAGACGTCCACAGATAAACTCAGGTGCTCAGGTACCTGCACTTCTTTCTGAATGGAAAACAGCCCTTCTAAAATCTTTGTTTTTCTTTCTGTCTTTTTAACAGTGGCTGAATTTCTGGGTAGGATTTTTGGGTTTAACAGGTTTTATTACCAGTGCCTCACATTTTTTAATTTTCTCCCCAAAAAATGTTACTTCTGTTCGGTTGCTGGTAATCTGATTGTTAGATAACATAATTAAACATCTACATCTACATCAGACTACATATGGCCATTGATTTAAATATACATGATGGCCTGTAATAAATCTCACACTAAAGCAGCCAGCAGTTCTCTGTGGCACAAGGTGCCACCTTTTTGTCCCACTTGTGCACCTGTCCTCCAAATTCACAACAATCACAAACATTGTTATAATAAGATGATTGTAAAAAACTGAAACTGTGGCATACAGTAAAATCAACTGAAATTGACTTTAATCATCTTTAAAAATCATAAGTAGGACAGGTTTACAAAAGCTGAAAAGAATGTTTGATTTCCACAGAAACAGTTTGATTTACATTTCAGAAGAGTCAACTCATCGTCCCATTAACTCCAGAGCTTCCATGAAGCCCTGAGGTTGATATTAAGATGGCAGTAAAATGTAAAATAAAAAAATAATCCTTTAATGCCCAAAGGCTGAGGCTGACTCTGAAAACTATCAGTATGATTTCTCCTCAGCAAATTAACATAACTGTTTCTTTGAAAGGATGTCAATGAACTGAAACACAGAGGCAGGAGCAGCGCTGCTGTGGCCTGTTTAGCTGAACGCAGGCAGGCCAAAGAGCTGCGGGTCAAACTCCTCCATGCTCTTCAGGCGCAGAGTGGCCCCCTGGGTGAGGCTGGGGGCCAGGTTGTCGTCAGGAATCATCACCACCTGCATCCCTGCAGCTAGCGCAGCCTTTACGCCGTTGGGGGCATCTTCAAACACCAGGCACTGAGAGAAAGAGAAACGACAGAGCTCATTAAGTCTTCCCGTCCTGCAGATGAAACAATAATAGGGAGCACTATTTCCATCTCAGTTAGTTTACCTTGGCATTCCTCTGAGACTTAATGTTTACCTCTGCTGGGTGGAACATCCATTTAATGGAGATTTTAAGGTCTGCTCCCTGTTAACTCACTACATTGTCTTTGTTTAGACTGTAGGACAGTTAAGAGACTGGAGAGGCTCTTAAAATGACAGACACGTACACACACACACACACACACACACACACACACACACACACACACACACACACACACACACAACAGTCTATGTATTTATGAAAAACAGCAGTGTTTCAGTTTAGAGTAGACGTATTGGAGCTGATGGATGAAGATTGTGATGATGATTCTGCTGTGTTTCTAAATCTTCAGCTTAAATGAACTTTTTGACAGTTTTTGACTCTAAAATAAGGCAGAAGCAGAGGAATGTTGTACATTTTTATAAAATATATCCACCAAATTGCTCTGTGTGTGGTTACCCTAACCCCCTAACCCTATCCCTCCCACACCAAGCCTGTCAGATCCTGGTTAAATTTGTAAATTGTATTTTACTGTATTATATTTGATCAACTTCCTGGTGCAGTCAGTCTAAGTACAGCAGCTAAGCTCAAAGGTCATGAGTTGCACTAAACAAATGTCTAATATCTTTAAATGAGATGATACAAAAACTGTGGAAATTGATTATATTCACATAACCAATCAAACATTTAGTTTACATATTAGATATTAATCTGTTTCTTGGTCATTTTTAGACAAAAAAGAAAAAGAAAAAACACAATGCTGACAACAAAATAAGACAAAACTAGAACAAAAACAAACAATATTTAATCTCCTGTCAATACAAAGAGTTGGCTGAAAAAACCTTCACTTTCTTATTCATGGAGCATCATCCGAATCAAAGCGGCAAAATCTTTCCTGTATATTATTCTAAAACATTTCTCCACTCGTTGAAGAAAACATAATCAAACCTTACTGTGATTGTTTAGCAAATGATTTTTGTACATTATTTTTAAATGTCACGAGTGAAAAGCACAGTTCGATGCAAAAAATAAGTTTTCTAAGCACTCTTGTTCTACAGATGATCAATCGTCATCTCATGCTTGACCACATCATCATCATACTAAAAGACATGAGATACTCTTTAAATCTTGCAGATATTTCTGTAAGTGTTTCACCCAAATGTCTTAGTGGACGCTGTTAATCTGTCCTCTTCCACTTTTAAACAAACTGTTGCAGAATCTGATATAAACAAACCCAGCTTGGATAATTACAGACCAGTTTGTAAATGACCTTTGAATTCAAACTTTTGATAAATACCAATCTGTGTTGGTATTTATTCTGTAATGCAGCAGGCAGTGGAGAATTTCCTGTTTTTGTCTAGTTAGTGCAGTTGGACCTTTCAGCAGTCTCTGACAGCGTTGATCACATCAATTTAATTAACATACTGCAGACTATTTGTTCTTTCATCTTTTTATTCCTGCTTAAATTTTTATGTTCTGTCTTTGTAACTGCTGATTTCTCTTTATGGCAGAAGTTTAGATATAAATTTGTTACTTTCATACAACAATAGCATTTCTTAATCCCCAGCAATGAAAACAGTTAACACTGATATCACTGAAGCACAACGCAAACAGTCATGATGCAGTGGAATAATAAATGCCATCTCACTGATCTCAGTATATATGCATTTTTCCTCAATTTAGACCTACGAATTAATCAGAACACTATATAGCATCACTAGGAACCCTTCTGAGGTGTCATAGTCATGACACGATGCCATGGAAACGACCTCCTCTAATCACTCTTCCTCCCCTTCACCAAGCGCTTTGCTAATGAGCCATGCACAATTATAAGGTATTTACATGTAACTGATCTGATTCTATAGGGAAGACCTTATAATCCTCACAATACTGGACACAACAGAGTGCCCCAGAAACATATTAATACCACCAAAACATTTCCACATTCTTAACCCAAACCCCATTTTATTGGGGTGTTATAGTCCACACAGTCAGTTTAGCGTTTTTACAACTGAAAATCAACCAGCATTGAGAAAGAAAGTACTACAAGTCATATACAAGAAACAGCAAACATATGGAAGAAGGTGCTCTGACCAGATGAGACCAAAATTTACATTCAGTCTAATGTGGAAAACATTATGTGAGATTGAAGACAAACACCCTCAACGCACCATCCCACCATGAAACATGGTGGTGGCAGTATCATGGTCATAGCTAATGGAAAGATGGATGAGGCTGATACAGTAATACAGTGGACCCTCTTTTATTTGTGGTCCACTTTTCACAGATTTTTCTGTGGAATGTAACTCCAACTTTAAAATGTACCTACTGATGGATTTTTTTTTTCATATCTCAGTTCAAAAGAATCCAGAGAGGGAAGATGAGATACCTGGGCGCCGTGACACTTGACACGCTATTAGCTTTCAAGCAAAAACTACAGAGAATCCTTGTTCTACTGGTTATGTCCTTAATAACAACGTGTCTGCACACTTTGTGCATACAATGCAAACAACTTTTTGATTAAAGAGGATTAGAGCAGATAATTTTCTGGCCATTTCAAATGGGTTTAGGTTGCTTACATCTAGATTTAGCTTACAGGTCCCCATAAACCTATAATGTAGTTTTATGGGGACTTATAACCTAGGTCCCCATAAAAATCAAAACCCCATAAACAGACAAATAAAATTGTCTTTTTTTTCTCAGTATATAAAAAAATACACTTAAAAATGATTTTTCCTGAATTAAAAATAAAAACATCCTTTCAGTGTTCAGCATCTCTGGCAACACTAGATTGGATGGAAAACTAATGTTTTCCATCCAATCTGATTGAATCTGAAAGAGCAGAAACTTGTAATAAGCTGCTCCAGTCATTACCCAAAGACCTACAGCTGGAACCGCAGCCAAGGTAGATCTTACAAAGTTTTGGTTCAGGGGTTGGATAAAACACATTTTTGGAAAAAAAAAAGGGAACCAAATATGAAAACCATCCATCTTTTTCTTCCAGTTTCCAATTATCCACAACCTTGTGTTCATCTGTCAGAAACTAAATACACTGAAGTCTGTGCTTGATTTGTGACTAAACAAGATAAAGTTCAGGGAGTGCAGTATCTGCGTCACGAAAAACACACATGTATGGAATACAAATCAAAGATGTTGTTTCTACTAATAGATACTAAAGAAAGACAGCAGCCATAATCACCATTGTCACTACACCCGGGATGCATGACTGATACATGATGTAAAACGAACCCATATACATTTTTCTCACACAGAACACTCTATAATTATAGATGACAAAGTGTGTTTATGTGCTTAGCAGCAGCAGCAAATAAATGACAGTGACAGATTGCTCATTGCACTTTTTAAATGATCTCAGTGCCTTAGGTAGAGTGAGTGAAGAACGTGTAACGTTCCTTTAATGATGTAAAGAACACAAAAAAACTGAGTACGGATGATGGACAGGAGCATCCAGGTGGAGTCAGAGGGTTTTGTCCTCATCCAGGCCAGTGTTAATGTTTACTGCAGCAAATATGGATGTGACATAGTATAATGATTGCTGTTAATTCAGACTAGGTTGAAAAATATAGATAGTAAAGAAAAAGGAAAATATAGGAGCAGGAAATGACATGACTGATATTTACAAACTTCACTAATTATTAGATGACACACATCAATCATCTATACTGTCTTAAAAAACTATTCTGACTTTGCAATGTCAGAATATTATGATCAGGTTTAACCGGCATTGAAGGAAAAAAAGGAGTGAATTTCCACCAAAAATGTAAAGATTAAACTCAGATTGTTTTATTGTAAATATGTGAAATTAATATAGATATTTCTGAGCTTTTTTGGTAAAAATGTACTCCTCTGTTACTGTTAAACTGTTACTGCTGATAATATTTTATGGTAAAGTCATTTTTTTTATATTGGAAAACCCCCTAACAAGATGTAGCCATCTTTTCCCCTATGGTTAAATCCATTACATTAAGTATTAGAGCTTTTTCTGCTCTTTCAAAAAACATTTCCATCATAAAACCATAAAGATGATCAATATCATCCACAAATTGAACCACCAACATTCCACACCGTGAGCTTTAAAAAGAATCAATACAGGATCGCAGAACCAAAGAAGGCCTGGAGTGGAGCAAATCAGATTCGACATACAGCGTTCCACTTAGAATAAGTGTCAGAAAACTACTAAAAAGTAAAATATATCAGTGGCTTGTTACATTCATTTCTATTTTAGGCATACCACTGAAGTGAAAAAGTGTGAAAAACTACAGCAAAAATAAATATATTTTCGCGACCAGATAAGTTGATCCATTCAAACATTCTGCCTGCTACTAAAAAAAGTAATACATATTTTTTAAAATCTTTTTATTGTTATTACAACTGTATGAAACAATATCACGATAAAAATCACAGTCCATATCAGGTGGGATACATACATTTGTAACTCTAGGAAATGGGTATTTGGTTCTAAGGTTTCCATACAAAGTAAAGCAACATTGAATTCATTATGGAAAACTGCTGGACATTTAAATTTCAGCTCCAGTTTGAGCTTAATCTGAATTCACTAAGTAACTGCAATAAACAGCAAACATATTTTTATTAGGAGATAATGTGCCAGTGAGCCGAGTTTAAACAGAAAGCATATGGTTCAGAGTAAATCCCTCAGACAGCCCTGGGTATTCATCAAATATCATAATTGAGTTAAAATGAGTGTCTGGGAAATCTCACTGCCACCCAGCTTCCTCTGCTGGGCTCATGATCTATGTGGGACCCTGCAGCCGGATTTACCCACTCATTTAAAGTCTGAGTGATAATGAATAAAGCTACACAAAATGCAAGGACAGGGCGAGTTTTTTTTCAAATAAAAGTAAGTAAAGTCAAAGGCATGGAAGTTATTTATGACTCACTAAATGTCAGAGCTGAAAACGTCCATCCTAATCAGTTTTAGTGTTATGTGGAGCCCGTCATTGAGTTTCACAACTTCTGACCTTTTAATTCTTCTGGAATCGGTCAAATTTGAAAAAAAAAAAAAAGAAAAAGATTCCTTGTTTTATTTTAATACATAGTCTGTCACCTGAAGAAGCAGCGAGTTATTTTCAGGTAAATTCCCAGTTGTTTTCAGACTCTGGTTCCATCTTTATAATTGTGACCATCAACTTGTCCAACAACAACCGAAGCCAGAAATAACTGCACTGCCTTCCAACATATGGAAAACTGCTTGTGATGAATCAGTGGTCAGCTGAGATGGTCAAACATAATCTGAACCTTCAAATAAGGCACTTTTTCTTACGCTGCTGTCTGGTTTACATTCCTTAAAGGGCCAGTATTAAGTGAAATCAACGTTTTTGAGCTGTACATCAGGTTGGATGTTATTCCGTCATCAAAAACATGCCAGAGTGCTACTTTGATTATTTCATGCATGTTTGAGAAATCTTGGTAACCTTTCAGCTCTGCAAAACATCTGTGTGGACCTAGCGCCACCTTCGAGAAGCTGCTCCTCTTGCAGTTTCCAAAATACTGAGGACTCCCCCACTCAGCTCCTTCAGACTAGCCAGCAGCAATTAGCAAACACCTGGTGGAACTGCACATCTGCTGAGATCGTTTCACAAGTTACTTCTCAGTGAAAAGCTGGCAAAAACGTTGTTAAAGGGTTAATAGAGGATCCATGTTGTGATGACTTCCTGAAGGTGGATTTTGAAAAAGAGCAGGACGTTTTAAAGAAGTCATATTTGATAGATACAGCATTTTTATAACAAGTGAAAGTTTCATAGTTAATTGGTTGTGCTATATAATGTCAGCTGGAAAATACATAATAATCCCCCTTTAAATTACATTTTGTTGCAAAATGCCACAAAAATCCTTTGTAGCCTGTGAGAATCCAATAAACTGTTTCTAGTTTCTGTCCAGGTGGCATTTCTACTTGACAGAGTGAGTAGATTAGAATTAGTGTTATGTTTGTTCGGCTTCTTTTATTTTAGTTAATTGGTAGGAAATTGAAAATCACTGATAGTTAATACATTTTATTTTAGTAAATCCAACCTCAAGTCAGCATCTAGTAGTAGTATTTTAATTGATTGTAAATGAAATCGATATAACACAGATATCTCGTCAATCTGCTGATAATGTACAGACTGCTGCCTGGAATGGAAGAAATTAGGAAACATTAATCTAGGAACTGTAATTTCATACAGTTAAAACTTTACGACAATACCTTTCCCATCTTATTTTGACGAATTTCAATAAAACGAATGGAGTCACAAACGAGTGTCTGAGATCCAGAGAGTCTCCTGAAAATCATAAACGTCTCTTCCTTCTTTGCAGATTACAATGTCGATCCTTTATTACATGAAACCTTTTCAACCCCTGATGGTTTAAGGAGGATGAAAGTGTACATACGCAGGAGGTTAGGGCGGGCCCAGAATAATAGTTGCTGCATTGTTGCAGCATCATTATCTGCACATCTGAAGCTCTTATGGCCAGAAGGGAATTCTCCGTCTCTTTCCACTCTGTGTGAAAACCTTCTCCTGCTTTACTATCGTTCAGTGTGAGCGATTTATAAATCACTTCTCCTTCATGAGGTCGCGCCGAGGGAAATCGGCTTTTAATGGAAGTTGTATGACATTATTTCACACAGACCAGTAAGATGTAGGTTAATTTGAAAATCATTATGTTGTGATTAAGAGCCAGTGTGATAATTATGACTTTCTTACCTGTCATTTACAGTCACAGGTGAACTGCTTGCCTGGAAATTCACAAAATATTTTGACATTTGGAAACTATATGAATGGATAAGGTTTGAGATGTAAATAAAGACATCACCATAGACAGTGAGCAATAATCAATATTAATTTAAACTCCTTGATGACAAGAGTCTGATCACCTAAAGCTGTGACTCTTTCTATTAAGGTGAACTTGAAACCACATGGACCACGTTTTGGAGTTATTGGTCACATTTTTCCTCTTATGTGGAATAACTTTTCATACTGTATTGTATCTTATGATACTTTGACAAAATACATTTTAGAGTCAAAAGAATAACCAGAAAAACTATATGACAGTCTGTAAAAGAATCATAATATGATTACAACACAAAGTCCCAGGAACACTTAATTAGTTTCAGCGAGGTCAACTGTACTTAAATCTAAGTAGAAATCAGTATAAATATCTGAAGTTCTGAGTGCTTGGAAGAGCTAGTGTCTGAAAGCACAAGAGAGAAATTTGGGGAGGAAATACAAACCTTAGAACTCACCTGTGAAAAGTTTAACAAGGCAAATTCCAAAACTACAAAACATATAATAATTAAATCATAAATCATAATTAGGCCCCTTTATGGCAGAGTAGAGGATGTGGGATTTCAAAGTATAGTGAAAAAGAGTTACTCTATTAAGAGCATTCAGTTGATGCTTCAGACTCTATGCAATGAAGATTGAGCCACAAATTCAAAAAGTTGCCTAACACAACAAATATATTCCATAAATTTCAGGCAAATCAATTTTTTGTGCTGAACATTCACATAAAATAAAGCATCAAAACAACATTAATTTTACACTTTTTGGTTCTCAGTTAAGTGTCTCAGTAAAACAACTCCATGTATTAGCTTCCCTAAAACTAGCTGACTAACTATCAAGTGCTTTTGGGAAAAAAAGGGAAAAGAATTTAACAAAAAACTGGAACTTAACCCAACACTGGATTAGCCACTAAAAGTTCTGGACTCGAATCAGAACTTTAGACTTGACTTGGACTTGAGAAGCAATGATTTGTGACTTCACATCTTATTACACTAGCAAATGAGCCAACAGTGGTGGAGACGTGTTGTTGTTCAGCAAAAAGCTAAGCCCAAATCTGGATTTAATAAAAAATACTACACAATATTGAAAAAGTTTAGAAACATTTTTAATGCAGTCACAAACAACCGTCTCAGAATCGATCCTTAACTGCAAGGATTAGAGAAAATGACGCACATGCTGCCAGCTGTTTTAGCTAGCTAGTAAAACGTGGGCTAAAGAACTGAAGTTGATAGACAGCAACATCTAACTTCCTTTAGACATTTAAACTTACACAGGTAATGATGAGTCAAAGCTAATAAAGCAACTAATGTATGGTAAATGTTAGCTAAACAACTAAGTCATTCTTTTTTTGCTCAATAATTTAATAGTGGAGCCTAGAATGTGTAATCATGTGTTGTCAGAATGAGTGATGAGTATTGTGAGCAGTGTGAAAGGAACTCATTGAATGTCCGCAGCCTGCTGAGGAATAACTTCTGGGAAGGTTTATCAAAAAAGAAATAGTAAATTCAGTGTTGAAACTGTAAAGCCCATTTCCTAATTACACCTGATTTAAATATCTGGATCATCAAGACTTCCCCAGGTGCAATGCTCTGTATGATTAATGACAGACAACCAACTGGTTCCTTTTCGCTCTCTTCATCAGTCTGAGCACAAACTAGTTCACTTTCATTTTTCATTAATCTTATTCCAACCTCTGAGCAAAGCTTTAGAAAAATAATCTGTCTCACTAACGGCTTTGGAACAATGTGAAAGACATTTACTTTTCAATCAACCCAGACATCAGAAGCTAAAGGGCCTGGACTTCCATTAACAAGCTTGGCAATATAACTACATTATGATCTATAATTACAATCATTATTCATCACCTATACTTTTGGTTGAAACTGACAAGATAAATGCGCACAGAATAAAAGCAAATTTCACCTATTGCTACAGATTGTGAGTTGGACTTGGGACTGTCTTTTGACTGGACAATTTCAACACTTGACTGTACAGATGAGTCTAAAACTAAATTATTAGGATACCAGAACAGAGGGCACGCTGGGCCTAGACCAAGTAAAGTTTTCCAGCAAAAGTACCCCATGCCATCTGTGAAGTATAGAAGTGGAAGTGTTATGATTTGGGAATGTTTTGCTGCAGCAAGACCTGATCAGCTCACTGTTACTGAGTCCAACATTAATCCTACTGTCTATCACAAGGTGTTTAAGGAAAATATGAGGCCATTTGTAAAAACAACTAAACTAAATCCGAACTGGACCTTTCAACATGGCAACAACCTAAAATACACCAGGTAATTCACTAAACACTGGCCAAGAATTAAGAAATGGAAAGCTGTAGTCCTAGTCAAAGCCCACGTGTGGATCTCCCTGAAATGCTGTGTGAAGTCAAAATGATCTGAATATACAAGAAACTCTTCAAACATCTTCAAGTTAAGAGAGGAGTGGGACAAACTGTTAGAGCTGGTAGATGGAGACAAGAAACATCTTCTTCCAAAGAAGGAAGGACTGCCAGCGAGGACGTAGTAGGGTGTCCTAACTTTGATTTTAATCACTAAAACAAGGTTAGTATTTTGTGTTTACCTAAAATTAAATGCATTTTCCAGAATGTCTCCATTTGTCAACATGACTGTTGTTCAGTTTTCTCTACCTCATCATATCTCCTGTGGTTCCCAGTGATAATTGACTTTTCATCAGAGTTGAATCAGAGAACCTGATTATTCTCTCTGCTGAATGTTACCACTTCATGACTGCTTTTTCTCTTAATATCCTTCTGCTAGCAGTTTTTCTTTTTCTTTCCCTCCAACTCCTCCTCGTCTCTTGTCGCTCATGCTTTATTCTCTCCTTTGCCACAAAGTGGAAGTCAGAGGGTGACGCTTCATCTGTTTTCCACTAAACGCTGCGTCAATCCCCCCTCTGAGCTGCAGTTTCATATCTCATCAAGAAAAATGCCAGTTCTTACTACGGTTGGCTGCGGATTGAAGGAAAAAAAATCAGGTGCATCATGCCACAGGCTGGACCCGTTTGCAGCAAAAGCCTTTCATGCAAGAGGACTTAGCATGAATATATCAGCCAGAAGCCGAAGGTATCTTTGCATAAATGCTCAAAACCTGAAAGATTAAATAACTGCAACATGACTATGTTTGTAAGTCACAAATATAAAGCTTTATTTCATCATCGAGGGAAATTTAACTGACACGAAATTAGACTAACGTTATCTTGTTAAAACTCAGTTAGGATTATCAACATCCCTTACATCTGTTACATGACAAAACAAAGAGGGACAGAACTTTTCATTTTCTTCAAAGTCAGATGTTTTCATGCATCCTTTTTTCTGTTTGGTAGAGTTACATTTAAATGGTTTGATTTAGAGTTAAATGCTGGTAATTTGGTCCATTCCTCCAGACAGACCTGGTAGAACTTTGTAGGCCTCTTTGCTCACACACTTTTGCATTTCTGCCCTCTAATGTTCTCTGGGACTGAGATAAGATGAAAAATAACAAAAATATGTTAAAAAGCTACATTAAAAATGACTGAATATCTAATCTCTGAGATCTTCCTTCAATATTTACACATGTTCTTTCCATGTGATCTATTTAGTCACTCCGTCTGTAAAACAACCCCACAACATGACTTACTTCACAGTAGGATGGTGTTTAAATGCTGGTCATAATGTACTGATGGTCAATATGACCAAGCACTTCATTTCAGTTCCATCTGACCAGAGGATGTCTTTAAAAGTGAGGTCAAAGTGCAAATTGCCCTTTTCTATTTCTGTTGGAGTAATTAATGGCTTCTTCCTCTCTGAGCAGCCTGTCAGTCCATGTTGCTACAGGACTTATGACATTTCTCTCCTCTCTTGCAGTTTCACCAGTAGCTTAGCACAGTCTTTAACATTTGTTCTGATGTAAATGTTCACATTTTACAACAAAACCCATTCACGTCCGGGTCACAGAATCAATCTTCTTTATTAATGTCAGGATGGCTAGACATTCCCATGCTTGTTATATTTGATTAGAACTGAACAGATGGATGAGAAAGCCTTCAGATATCTGGAAATCCTCTAGTAGAAAAGTCTTCTTATTCTAATATTCAGCGTATATAATCAGAGCTGATCATCCTAACTGACCTAAAACAGTAAAAAGTCAGTTGTATTTAATGTCATAAAACGACAAACAAAAGTTGAGTCTTTTTATCTAGTGCAAGTAAATACCTACACTCAACATCTGAAGGAATCTTGACATACTCATATTGACGATACAGTGTAAAAAGGTAAGAAATTACAGCAAATCAGAGTGTCAGTGTAGATCTGAGAAAAGCAGTCTTAAAAGATGCCTTAATGATGTCGGCAGTCCGTAAAGAAAATTATAAATGTACCCTGTAGCTTGTACCTTGTATTGCTTAGGATAAAAGGATAAAATAATCATCTATTTCTCCCTCCTCACACCATCCCAAGGTTTTAAAGTATAACCAGTCTGTTTAAATCATTGCTGCCTTCCTATGTGTATTTATTCTCAGTTATCAAAAGCTGTTATCAGCTTTGATCTGTTATTCTAAAACAGATACATACCGTAGGTCCCCTAGGTTTACTGTCCGTGTCTGGTGATAAATGGATGTGTTCCGCAGCAATCATCAGTACATCACCCTAAACCTTTAGTTCAACTTCACTTGTTTAATTTTTTTTTCTCATCTAATGTTTATACATGTTCATTTCATACGAGATATTTGGTTCCATAGTTGGACTGATCTAATGAAAACTGTGCATTTAACACAACTCAGCCTGATCTGCTTTCTCAAAAACTCCAGAAAACACAGATGGAGGCTTCAACAACCACCTGGATTAATAACTACCACAGTTTGTGGATTAACCAGAAGCACAGGGAACTACACTCTCACTATTCCTCTTCATTCTATACTACTTCGATTTACAGCACAAGTCACACAGAGTGACTACAGAGTCACTCTGATGACCGTAGTGGTCGGGTGTATCTGAGAAGGTTAGCACATACAGATGGTGGGATTAATCATCTTGTTCTGGGAGCTACTGTGGAACATCTGGAGATTATAGTACAAAGAAGGATTCTTTATAAGACACAAGAAAATTATGGACTGAGCATCCTTTTCAGAAGAATATCTTCAGTCAGGGGCATCTTCAGACCTTCTGTAGTACAGACCTCTATAGGAGATCCTTTCTGCTCACAACCAATCAGCATCTACAATAACTATGGAGAACCTTGGGTAATATGCTTCAAGTTGCTGGTTCTATTTTGGTTTTTTGACTTTAATGGTCTGACAGTAATCAGACCAGGCGTTTCTGGTTTGTTGATCAAAACTACATGTTTAATGTCTGGTAATGAAGATTTAATGAAATTAGGGTCAACTAAGTTTTCCCTCAATATATGTATATAATAATCTTCTAAAAACAATGATTTGTGTTTCCTTAGGTTAGCTTTGTCTGATTATTAAAGTTGTTTGATAATGTGAAATATTTAGGTGAAGAAAAAAGTTAAAAGACAGGACTGTTTAATGAATATCTCATGGATTTATATATGCAAACTCTCATATTGTTATCTATTCAACAAATGCTGCTCTTCTTTTAGGACTGAAGCCAGTGACACCGCCACTTACCAGCAGCCTTTTTATTGAATATTTAATCAATATTCTGGATTTTTAATAAGGGGATTTGTTCAAATTAACATCAGGCTGTCATTTCTGCCTGCTGTCTACAGTGAGTATTTCCCCCTAAACTAGGTCATCCTCACAGTTATTTGGTTCTTCTAGGGAAATATTTGGCAGCTATTTTAGCCTGACTCAACAGAGCAAAAGGCTTGCTGACAGTCTGAACACGCGTCTCAAAAAGCATCCGAACCCAGAAAGCTTCACAGTTTTGATCAAAGTGCTGGATGTTAAGTGGATGTGTGTCAGTGACATAACGTCCTGCCTGCAAGGCTCCAAATGGAACAAATTAGATGCAAATCTAAAAAAGGTGCAGGGTGATGCACAGGCTGCTAAACTCAATTAAAACAGACCAGATATTTTTGGACACATACTGACATGTAGTTCCAGATCTATTCGATTCACTGACACAGTCAGGTTAAGTGAAGGTATATCTGTTCACATGTATTTTTAATCTTTGTCTCCCACCTGAATGTGCAGAAGGTCCACAGAGTAGAGAATGATGACACTTACCTCAGAAATCTTCTATGCACTAAAAATAGGTATAGCACTACTGCTAGTTATCGAATCATTTTTCATCATGTTTGGTTTTCTAACATGTTTAAAGGAAGAAACTTTGGGTATTACAGCCAATCAACAGCAAGAAAATTGAATGGCACTGCTGGATTGGCTGATATGCCAAATGCCAGTCAATAACATATGAAGTAGCAATGTGCTGAGGTATTCCACCTTTACAAGGTGTTCATTTTTTATATTTCAGAGGTGATGTAAGAAAAATTGTCAAATAATTTGGAGCTGCATTCCACAGAAAAATCTGCAAATACTAAACCATGAATAGAAACAGGGTCCACTGTTTATTAATTTAAATGTGATCTTTGGGGGTTGAAAAAAACAATTTAACATGCATAAAATAACATTCCAGCACCAATAAAGTGATTTTAAGATTTCAGGTTTTTAGCTCTGATATTTGTTTTGTCCTTTAATTTTCTGACTTGTTTTAAGAAACAAATCACTTTAAGCCATCATCAAATGCAAATATTGGCTAAAAATTTTAACAAAATGAAAAAGTTCTGAAGAAATTGGGATATTGTCTTTTTAAATTGTGAGTCAGGAATCAGAGAATGTCTGGAAGGGAAGGAGTAAAGATTGACGTTAAAAAAAAGGAAAAAATTTGGTGAAAGGCTCATAGAGAAATGTCACTGATGTGTCGACACCAGAACTCCAGACGTCCCTCAGGTTGTTGCTTTTAACAACAGAACAGGAAACAAAAGCCCAACAGCAATTTCAAAGTTCATCACCCACACAAAAAATGTTACTCTCCCTTTGCAAAAAGCCCTTATGAATTTGGTAACCTCGGTTCAGAAAGCTTTACATGAGGTGTTTCTTAAAAACAAACTCATAACCTAACTGAAGTCTTCTACAGAAAATGCATTTAACGGAAATGCATATCACACCACATCAACACAGGAGGAAGGTTGGCCTACATTAGTTACCTTCAACACACAGAATCAGCAGCTTGCAATCCCTGACTGACTGTAGCTTTAAAACTTTTCCCACTGCTCTCAACAATCTTTTTAAGGTGCAAAGATATGTGTTTCACTCTGAAATAATTGTGTTTGTTTCTCAGCAGAGCATGAAAGAAACTCTGACACCGACTGTATCTGTAATCTGGAGTTCCTACCTTCTCTGGGGAGGCTGGGGGGCTGAATCTGCTGGCACACACCAGGAAGGAGTCGGGCTCAGGTTTGCCGTTCTTTACATCGGGATCATCGCCCAGAACAATGCGATCAAACAGAGCAAAAATGTTTGTGTGTGCACTGGTCTTCAGCTTGAAGGTCACACCAGCTGAGCTGGTTGCCACAGCGATGGGGATGTGGTGCTTCTTCAGATGGTTTACAAGTTTCTCCACTCCTGGTTCATGAGAAGCAAAATGACAAATCAGGTCAAACAGGGCTGGTTACGGAAAACCACACAAACCTTCTCTAAATGTTTCCAGTTCTGGTCAGGTGTTTCTGTCCACTCTTCATGGGAATAAGCACAGTATTCATTTCATAATTTACTTCCAATACAGAATAATTTACAAATACATTTCCATTGACCACATAATTACGCAATTTGACATTTTGAAAATAAATGTGTTTAACAGAAACATGCCAATGTACCAAAATGTAAGCATGAGAAGGCTTTGTGTAGAAGCATAGGTAGAAATGTGTGTTGATCTTACAATTACCTATTGAAATGTTTCAAACATGGAGAATGGGAGTGGTAAATAAGACAAACCTGGCAGAAGTTTGGCTGACGGAAAGATCCTCTCCTGTATTTGCCTGCTTTCCTTCAGCAGCTCCTCAGCTGTCATGGGAAGATCCAAGGAATCCCGGATAATCTGGGCGGCATCCAGAGCCTTTTTCCCCATCACAGACGACTTCACGTCCCAGGTGTACTGCTTCCCGAAGCGATCGCATATTTCTTGGAAAGACACTGTGTAAAGTCGTTCTGTGTCTAAAATAAGAAGACAAAAAGAGACAAAAGATCTCATCTAAAGTGCTGCTTAGGGTTCGCTATAAAACAGACATTTGGTTTGATGCCACAGACTAGCTTCAGGGAAATGGCTATAATACAAACAGATTTAAAGGTAGGGATGTACAAGAAATAAAAACCAGCAACGTTAACTTGGGAAATAAAATGGATATTAAACCAAATATTTTCTTAAAGTTAAACCTATGTTTGATTTGAAGACAGTGGAAGATTCTGATAACCTTATGTAACATAATATTCACATAAAAATCAACAATAAAATTGACAATATTTAAGCCAAGAATTAATTCTGCTGCAACTAACACAATATTACATTGTTAAAAAAACATGGTACTGAAAAGCAGCATTTAGCTGTAAACTGGATTTTGATAGCAAAAATAACTAAGAATATTCTGTGACGTTTAGCTGCACTTAAATGTTCATTATGCCCAATGATGTAATAGTTCTGGAAAATCTCCTTCATCTGGTCTGAAAATCAGCTGCTTTGAAGACTTTAAAACAGAAAGCGCTAGCTTAATGGAGTTATTTTAGTTTCCACACCATGACTGCCCAACACTACAACAGCATATTAAAGCCATTGAAGATAAAAGAAAAAAAACAATTTGCTATGGAGAAGTAAATTACAGCCAAAAAATAAACATAAAATAAAATAAACATATTTTAAAAATCGCATAAATTTTGAGATAAATTAAAAATAAATTTTTAAACAACGGCAAAACTGAAAAATAACAGAACATTTTAATTTTCCATTATTTATACTAGCATACATCTACCACATTAAAACTAGAATATTCTCAAACATTGTAAAGTTATTAAATCGTAAGAAAAAAAAATCTCAAGTCAGATGATCACGACAAAAAATGTACATTTTTAAATAGTTTATCAATATCTACTACTTAATAATAGGGGGTCTTTACCAGTTAATTTTTAAAATAACTGCTCTTATATTTTCTTTCTTTCTTATGGTTGTGACTTGTTTTTATTTGTATCAAAATGTTCACTGTAAATTACACTATTTTTAGCTGTACATTGAAATCTGTCTTAAATCATAAGTCATGTCTGTTTTTATGCAGACTACAGATGAAAATCAGCCTCTCTAACTAAACTATTATGTATTCATGTTGATTAATATGCATTGTCCTCTTTATATATAAAAAAAAAAACATAAGTTACATAAAAACACCAAGAATGCCCTTTAAGGTCTGAGTTCAGACTGGGAGAGTTTGCTAAAGAGTTCTACGTTTTTTAACCAAAATGGCTGCTGACCAGTTTGAATGTAGTGGAGGCATCAGCTTTTTTATTTGCTCTTTTTAAAATTTTGTTTCATTAAACTTAAAGCATATTATGCTGCAAAATAAGTATTTCTTAACAAGTTTTTTTAGAGAAAATTGGTGCTAGCCTGTAGTTAGAGAAACAAAATGAACACCCCACCACTTTTTAACAGCTGGGGAGTGAAATCATCCCAGCTCTGAGCTCCATCTTCAAAGACGGCTCTAACTCGGTATCAGATCCATACGGCCAGACTAAAACCAGATCACTTCAGAGCGTTATCTGGCACCTGATTAAACCACTCAGTTAGTCTTTGTTGGAAGCTATCAGGGGAAAGCTTCACACAAGGTGAAGATTAGCATCCGACTGTCAGCTTCCAATTTGGTACATCAGTAAAGGGCTATTTCACTGCTTCTGTAGTACAAGGACTAAATCAGATTTGTGGCGCCTTAAGATTTAAAACAGGTCAAACCTGGACTGAAATGTTCAACACTGATTACAGGAATCTGACGAGATTTCACCACACAAGGTCTAATCAGTAAAAATGGATATTGTTTTTATAACCTCAACTCGAGGCATTAAAGTCCAAACCTAGCCTTAAATAATTGTTCCTGTGTCATAAATGTGTCATAAAAAGTTTACTGCTTCTTCTGACCCCTTTTCTTTCTTTTGGAGAAACGTGCTAGCTGCATTAATTTATTCAGGGTGTCATGCTGTGATAAAGCTACAAGGCACATGATGCAAAATATGAAACAAAACTATTTCCATAGAGAATTTTGCCTCCAAAATTTGGCTTACTGTTGTTTGATTGGAACAGACCAGTCAAGCTGAAGGAGATTTGTTAAACATTTATAATAATAGATAAACTTGTGGATTTTTTTGTTTTTTTTTTTGTTTTGTTTTTTACCTCTGGACCACCGTAGAAATAGAAGAAGAAGTTTATAGCACTTTTTCAGCAACAAGGCAGTTCAAAGAGCTGCACCTCATTAAATTTCAGTAACTTGCTTTAGAAAGTAAAACAGATTTTATATATAAAATCTGTTTATATTTTAAGCATTATAAACAGATTTATAATGTTTATAATGCTGTGATTATAAACATTATAAATCTGTGATATATTTTAAGCATTTCAGTTCAGGTCATTTTGATGATTTCAGCTTACACGTCATGAAAACCCAAAAGTGCATTTCTCCTAGAATATAATAAATTGTTTATTTCCACAAGCAAAGTAAGCCACAAAGGTCATTGATAGAGAAGCTGGTTGCTCGCAGAGTGATGTAGTATGCAATGGAAAGTTGAGTGAAAGAAAGAAAGTGGCAAAAGTATTATCAAACAACCAACAGCACTGATACCAGCAAACTTACCTAACCTTAACCCCAAAGAGGATCTATGAGCTGGTTGTAAAGATTAAAATGATGGACACCAGAACCAACAATCACCAGCTCCATGTCATGCTGCACTGATGCATTTTGCATGCTAAAAGAAATCAGACCAAGTCTTGATGCCAGATACAATACTTGGAGTCATAGACAAACACTCACTAACTTAATACAGTACACCTCCACAAGTGTTTGTAAAACATAATAAACCAACTATATCACTAAATATAAACGAGTTTCAATTAATTAATTTATTGGCTGGACTAAAATTGTTGCTCAGTTAGATTTTAATTCATTAGTTCAGATTGAGCTGTTCAAAGGTTGGCCAGCTTCCTTAAACATCAAACTGAACTGAGATCTTTATACTTTATAGCGCCAATTGATTTATGAAAAATAAGCCGAATTAATTGTCGTTCTCAAAAGACAAAAAATGTCTTCGTGTTTAATACTATGTGTTACGTTAATTATGTGCGAAATCGCCACGACTTGGTATATTTTCCTATGGCGCTCGTTAGATGTGGTTTTCACGGCTTAAGACAGAGAACGAGCTGAAGTTCGGCTCAGATGACGCTGCTTAAAGTAAAACAACAGATGAACAGGTGGATTACCGAGCAATAATCCATCCATGTCGAAAATGACATGGCTCACAGGTTTGTAGCTGCTGACTGAAGTTGACATGTTTCACCCGGCGTAGCTTCGCGCATGCGTACTACACACTGGAAAGAGGAAACCAAAAACTTTACACGGACCCACGATGTACCGCGTGGATGGCGCGTGACATTGTTAATCTCTTGATATAAACCAGTTAAACTGACAAACACTTGCACGTCAAACTAGTATCAATGTTAAACTAACAAGAGTTTACGGGTTTGGCTCAAATACAACTTGGGCACTTCAGGGTTAGTTTTAGTCGATCTAGCGCAATGGACACTGGGAAATGCAGTCTGTTTTAGTATTTTCCTGGAAAGTCTAAAAAGTTTAAAAAATGCTTACTTAAATATTTATGAAAAATAAGTATAATATATTAGACATAATAATAATTAAAATAAGTCACAACATTACATTACTTACATTACATTACATTACATTACTTACATTACTTAATTACATACATTATGTAATTAAATTAAATTAAATTAGACTCTTTTAACTTCTATTTTCTAAAAGTTATAATAATGATTTTTTGTTGTTGTTTGTTTTGGGTTTTTTTTTTAACTTTCTTCAAATTCAGAAGTTTAGACACATTCCCTAAAGCTGTTCAAAAAACAAACATGTTTAGTGGGTGAAAGTTGGGAAAATGAAGGAGCTATTGTGGATCGTAAAGTCCTACTACATCCATGAATTATGGCTGACACACATAATTCTTTACCATGAGTTTCTTTGTTTCCATGTGGAAATTAGCAAAGCAGAAATACAGCCTGACATTCTTTTTAAACTGAAGCATCTAGATTTTCAAATTTTGAATGATGATAATGTCGTTGAGTGAAAGTCAGTCTATCTGTAAGTCAGTGTTGCTGCCATTTGCCAGGACATTCTTGTAAAATATATTTTTAATCTTAATAAGTTTGTATCCTGGTTGAATAAAGGTTGATGATGATGAATTAAATTTCAATCAACCTTAAGTGTCCCTAGGTGGCAGGGGCGCCGCCAGGAATCTTGGGCCCCATGACAAAAAATTCAATTGGGCCCCCCCTGCGCAACTACTGTTTCAGTTTCTTGAGTCTATCTCCATATTTGTTAAAGTTGTCACAATGTTGTGACAGTTTGCTATGAAACAGATAATCTGTGAAAAATATCAATCTCCTCCACCTCCTCCCTAAACTACTATTGTTAGCTAAAGTAATGCGCCTTTCTGACCAAAACAATCAATCAAGAGGCTCTTAGTGTTGTTAATCAACCTCATTCATTCACTGCTAAATGTGCTAATGGCAAAGAAACAACTTATTGTTACAGGAAAACTGTTTATTTGCCGTCATTGGTAGCTATGCTAACTAGACTGAGAATTCACAACAGGCTATGCTAGTTGCAGCACAGCATAGAGCGAGGGAGAGGGAGGATGAGCAGCCACATGAGATTGTGATTGACAGCGCTAAAACCCACCTCCTGCATCTGATTGGTTGTTTCTAGATAGCACTGGGAGAAGGCAGAGGAAATAATTTTTTCACAAATTATCTCTCATGTCATACTGTCACAACACAATGACAGTTTCAACAAATATGTAAAAAAATATATTTTTTTATAAAAGTTACATATAAAAGCAGCTTCAATTTATTTCATTTAGAGAGGATGGGTTGGGAGGGACGTGGCAACAGATATCTGTAATTTAAATGGAAGCTAAGGTTAAACTACTTGGACTGGCTGCAGTCCAGACAGGAGGTTGTTTTTTTTTATAATTTTATAAAGATTATTTGAATTTCTGTCAGCAACAAATATATTGTTTTGTTGTATAATTGCAAAAAGAGCAAAGACACAGAGAAATCCCTATGGGTTCTGTGGAATGATGCTAACTAGGTTGTCATTGGACAAAGTGTTCTTCACCTTTATGACTGGGACGGGGGAGGAGGAGGGTTTATGCTGGTATCATGGGTTAGAGCTGCTGCTGAATGACTCATCTGTTGTTAATTGTGGTAAAAGGTACAGGGACAAGTTAAGTATATAAATATCTTGGTATTTATTTTCCTTAATTCATTAAATGCTATGGAAGCAACAGTAGTCTGTAGCTAAGCTACCTATGCTAAATGGTTGATAATCTCACACAGTCTACCCACCTATCTTGGAGAAAAACTGGGTTATGTTGGGAATGGAAATCCCAATCGATGAATCATAATTTGTATCGACACATGGAGCATAAAATCAGCCAAGAAAAGCATTCAGATTTTACTTATTATATTAACTTTCAGCGCTGAAAGGAGACGCTTTACCATTACATCAGAGAAGAATTTCTAAAAAAGTCTGTGCAGCGTCTGAGGAGAAAGAGGAGGGTAGCTGATTATATGGACTGAAGACACTCCCTGAAATCACACCATGTCTCTGTGGCTTGAGAAAACGTTTCTTTTTCGTGAGAAATGGATCTTAGTGTCTAACAGAATCAAAAATGTAACTCTTTACTATGGGCCTTTTGTCTAACAGCGTGTGACTCTTTCTCGACCTTGGTAAAGCGTCTCATCAGTTACAAATTCCCACTCTTGTCTTTTTCTCTCTTATCTCTCTATATCTTGAAAACTTGACTTCATTATTTTTCTAGGCAGTAACAGCACCAGTTGTTCTTGTCTTGTACTGACTGCTGCTGAAAACGTCACCGTCAAGGCGCTAAGCAGGAACGAACCATTTCATGCAGACACACTGGGGTCTTCAGTGCAAATATAGATATGTGCTTTTTCGTCTGGGGGGAGTAACATTTAATTTTTAATGCAAAAAACTATTTTCAAAAACACAATAACAGTAACTGACAGGGCCTCGATCTTTTATTTCTGTAAAAAAATATATTTGTTTTTGTGGACAGCCCCCCTACACCACGCCCCTGCTAGGTGGTAAAATCATTATCAGCTGAATTAATGATCACAATGCCTGTCCTCTACTACTTATTAATGATCACAATGTCCTGATGGTTGGCCATAATTATTTTGTCTGATTGTGTCAGGAAGTCCCACAGGATCTTATCTCAGTCGTTCTCCACCACCTTGGGAGGTAATTCCCACTTTGAACTAAATAGATATACAAATAAAGTCTTACTTGCTGTATCACTAAAAGTATGTGAAGTATTGAAGTGTACTATGGCTTTACAATGAATCGACAAAATAACACAGCTGAAAAGCAGAAGAGACAGAGAAGCTGGACCGAGTTGATGGACAGATGGATGGAGCTAAATCCAGGACAATCCTGAAAGGAAACCAGTTAGAGGTGGCAGAAGACTTGAGATTTTACTGGAAGTTCTCATTCCAGCAGGACAACAAACCTAAACAAACAGCCAGAGATACAGAGGAATGGTTCAGATCAAAATGGATTCAGTCAAAGTCCAGTCTGAGATTCTGCAAGACACCAAAATAGAGTTTCACAAATGACTGATTTTCATTTCAAAGACTGTTTAATTTTTCTTTCCATTTCACTGCAATGGAAATGCAGTGTTGGTCTATTACAGGGGTCACCAACTCCAGTCCTCCAGGGCTTCCATCCTGTAACTTTTAGATGCGTCTCTGCTCAAACACACCTGGATCTAATAAACTGGTTGTTTCCAAGATATTGCAGAGAGGAATGAATGCTGGTGAGGGAATTCAGACATTTTGGAGCAGAGGTGAATCTAAAAGTTGCAGGATGGTAGCCCTGGAGGACTAGAGTTGGTGACCCCTGGTCTATTATATGAAAATCCTTTTTTTTTTATTCTGATATGTTACAAATGATGGAGAAAGATCGGGATGTGTACATCTTTTCGTAAACCCATGAGGTTCCTGTGCCCCTACCGTCAGTTTGTCTTAGAAATGAAAGCATCATCAACATTTTCTTCATAAGTGTAGAACAACCTTCACTAGGTTGAAGGTAATACATCTCAAAACACTTGATGTTTACCAAGTCATCAAATGGAAGATAGAAGTGCTGAGCAGAATGAGAGGGAGACGCAGCACCTTCTGAATGAGGTCGCGGCTTCATCAGTAACACAAAACGCTGCAGTAGAAGGTGTTTCCTCTGCAACACTTCACCCACTTTCACCTTTCACTCACCCTATCTCTGTTTGCGTTCACTAGCTGCTCTGAAGGTAAAGTCCTTGTCAAAAGTAATAAGCACAATGAAAGTTGATAATAATTTGATTGGTTTACAGGTTTTTCTCCTCCAGCTACCTGACACGCCACATTCGCTGAATGAATCGGTGGCCCTTAGCTAGCTAGGAGCGACACAATTAATTCTCAGAAGAAGTTTGCTGCAATTCTGAGGTGTGAATAATTTAAAAACTGATTATGACAAAAAGTGTCAGTGTTGCAACAAATGAGGCAAGAGAAGAAGTCAGGCAGAAATGTGTTGATCATGTAAATTAGTCAGTTATTACAAGTATTCATCTAGAGCGAGACACATATTTCTGATGGGAAAGCCCAGAGAATCAATGACCTTTAGCTCAAGATGTGCTATCATCATACTGGATCAGATCATCCAATATTAAAGCACATACAGGCTGAAATCACTTCAACATTAATTTTGTTAATTAATTTTCCCTTAAGTAAAAACTAATAACAACAGAATTATATGAAATTTTAAGTGGGTCAAATCTAAATGTGTGTCAAATAGTTATAGTAGAAAGAAAGTATCATCTACAAACTGTACATATAACATAAATTAAACTTTTATGTTTAATTTACAAACATATACAAAGCTGTTCTGCTTTGTATATTTTGAGTCAGAATGACAAATACTCAAATGATTGACAGTTAAATGTAAAACTCGAAGGAGTTACAGTTTTGTATTGAATTTTTTTATGAATCTCATTAATGAAATATCTTTCATATTGGCTTCAAATTTATCAGAAATTGGTGTGAAAGGGCAAACATGTCTGTTAAACCTACAATCTGATAAGTTGGATAGATGGACGAATAAGAAGAGTTTTATTAAGGTTTTACTGTTCTGCTACTGGCTAACCAATCATGGGGAAGCATGCAGACTTGACAGTCACCTTCAACAAGCAGGATGAACCTCCAACTGATGAAGAAGCTGGTTGTTCACATATTGCTGTAGTATCCAAGTTTATTTATGGAAAGTTGAATAGAAGGGAAAATGTTGCCAAAAAAAAAAGATAGTGGGACATTCTTCTAAAAATCCTCACAAAGGAGTCTCTGATCTGTGAGAACCAGAGAAACAAATACTTTCAGTGATTTTTTTAAAGAAAAATCACAAACCTCTTTTCTT
>NW_006800350.1:434104-439247 GCF_000485575.1 Poecilia formosa
TCCTTCTGCATAAGATCTACAAATTCAGTGTTTGATTTGAATTGTTTAAATCTAGAAACCACTGGAAGTCTCCTGCTGGGTACTGGGGTGTGGCTGTAATTCACCCTCTCCAGTGCAGTTTTCACATAAAACTGGTATGTGTTGTTTGTTTGCACCTATACAGCTCCATAACACCAAAAATAACAATTATTTATATATAGAACATATTGGAAAGCTGATCCTCCTGCTATGGGCTGGAAAGGATCCTCTGGTTTGAGGTGAAGTCATCCAGCTCTGGTAGGTGACGATGGTTTCCTCTGGCTTCCACCTTCTGTAAATCACATACTAACCTTTTCATCTGATTCCAGCTCTGACACTGCTGCAGCTCGCTGGAGACCCTGCTGTTTTGTTTCACTGTTTTCTTTCATTCTTTTGTTTAGTTTATCTTGTTTCATTTTTGTAACTGCTTTGTTTAATTTGTTTTGTTTCGTTTAGTTGCTTAGTTTTGGGTTTTCTTTGGTTTAAATTTACTTTGGAACATTCTATTGTTTTGTGTGGCCTCCAGCCTTGCTGCAGGTAGCAGCCATGAATTCTTTTTAGACTATTCTATTAAAGCATTGATGATTTTAATTGGTTATGTTGGAGGTAACCTCATTTTAGTCTGTGCCCAAGTTTAAATTGTAGTAGTTTTTTTTTTTGTTTTTTTTTTTAACCAGTTCCCATTTGGACTGCCCTCCCCCTGCTGGTAGGCCTCAGTACTGTACACTCCCTTCCTATTGTGTTCCTTATGTTGTGATTGTCTCTTTTTAACATGAAACAATAAAATGTAATTAATTTTTTTGGAAAAGTCTTGTTCTCCTTGGTCACGAACCTCGAGCCTACTGGCAGTCTATTTCCTTGGGTGCAATTCCCAAGGTGGTGTTGACAACTTCTGGTTACCCTGCTGTGAGGAGCAGAGTATCAGATCCCTACCTTAGTGTTGCCACAAGAGGGACATAAAACCTGGAAGAACCTGATATTCTGTAAATGACAAATCGCAAGTCAATTTCAGACACCAGCAGCAAGAGTTGCCTCATGTAGAGGCCTCAACATGTGGCACCTTGCTGCTCGAATAATATTTTTGTCATATTATTCACTTCCCCAAAGACCTAAGAAGCGGTTAGGGCAGGTGATAACCCACCTGAGATTCTCCTTACTCTGGTGCCAACACTGTCACATCTTTCAGAAAAAATGAATGTCCTACTTTAGCAGACTATCTTCTCAAGATGAAAGGAATGTCAGGGTAATGAAAGAATGCTGTCAGCTGGACGATCTAATGAGGCTATGGATTTTAGGTCTGCTTGAGCTATGATGAGGGTGGAATGGAGACTTTGACTGATTTTTAAAGTGATCTGAGCCAAATTGCTTAGTTAAGGGGATTGATTAGGTTCATTGTCAGCTCAGACTCCTAAGCATGGAGCAAAAGCATTGTGACTGTATGTAGGTGAGCTGCAGAAAATCATTATGGAACATTATTTGCGTTGATCCGACTCTGGCATTACTGAGAACTGAATTTGTTTCTTGCTTAGATCTCGAGTGCAGAGCAACCTGCAGAGGAAAAGAGGATCAGCCTGATGGTGCCTCCAGTCGCACAAATCAACACAACAGAGAGATGACAGCCTGGGAGAAGAAGCCGGAGCCTGCTATGAAGCTAGCCCGGAGCGACACACTGCTGTCTGAGTCAAACAGGGCGTCTGTAGATATAAATAGTGGAGTGGTAAACCTGCAGCCAAACATACGGTTAGTTTCCACTTTCTGTGGAGTGGAACTGCTGCACAGACACTGTTGTTTATATTAGGATTCCTGTCCTGTTTTAAAACCCTGTTCTGAAAAAGTCTATTTATTAGGTGGAACATAATTTGTCTTGTTGGGTTATTATGCTAATCATTGCTTGTGTGACTCCTTTCATGCAAGCAGATGTTTTCATTGCCACATTTTGTCTTAGCACAACTGTGAACCTGCATGTACACTGGATGATCAAAAAAACTGATAACACTCTAATATTTTGTTGGTCCTCCTTTCCCTTTGCTTACAGCTTCCATTCGCTGTGACATTGTCATGGAATGTCACATGATTCACTTCCATCCAGAGTTGCATTAACTTTTCACCAAGATCTTGTTTTGATGATGGGAGAATCAGATCTTGCTCAAAGTCTTCTCTGGAGTTCTAGAAGAAGGTTTGAACAGGAGATACTATGATGGGATCCTTAGTGGGGATAAGGTCCAGAATCTGAGGTGATCCATCCAATCCCAGTCTGAGCCGATGAATCCTGGTATTATCATACTGGAATATGCCTGTGCCTTCAGAAAAGAGAAAATCTGTTGATTTTACAAAATGTTTGAGGAAAAAATGTTGTATGAAATAAATCCTAAATGATTTCAAAGATAATGGTTCCCCATTTTTCTTCCAGTTTTTGGTAGTGTGTTGGGAAGTTCTGAAACCATTTTCAGTAGTTTCTGCAATCTCCTTGGATGATTTATTTGCTTTGATCCTTTTTAAAAAGACTACAGCTTTCCATAACCACAGGATGTGTCTTCGATCAAAGCAACACTCCAGGCATGTTTTTGATGAAGGACTTGCATTGCATCATGATGTAAAGCTCAAAAAGTTGATTTTACATGATACTGCCTCTTTAAGAGACAGCTCAGCACAACATAGAGCATTTCTTGAGAAACACAAGAAAAACACATCCTTCAAAATATTCAGAAGTACAAATTTGAAAAGTATGGTTCTGACCAGATTCCATGTTCCAGCTGAATAAAGCACACTGCATGATGCTGCCACCACAAAGATGGAGTACCACATGTTGTATTGCTTGATAATAATGACAGCAAACAAGCTCTACTTTCTCTCCTGTTTTCCATTTCCTGCTGGGTTCGCCTGCCTGTACCGTCTATAAACGGTACAGTGATCTTGTTGAAGACTAAAATATGTTCCTGCTGTCATGTCTTGACAAAACTCCCAATTAGCTAAATGCCTCACCACTTCTGCTTCCTCGCCATTGCTCCAGGCTGCTTGATTTTATTTACTGCATTCACCAAGACGATCTACATCCTTCTACTTTCTTCTCCTTTTGCTCCTGCAGAACATCCATATGGCTTTGTTTTCAATTTATTTGTGATTCAGCTCTCGTAGAGAAGTTAACTGAGCTTGAGGAAGCTTATTATGAAAATCTTTCCCACTGATATTTGTATCCACCAATTTCACAAGAACTAAAACATAACATCCACATGGTTCAACATGGAAAACAGAGAAGAAAAACCCATAAAAATCTGAGATTTGGCAGAAAAAAATTTCTGCAGAAAATCTCAAGAAGAGATAAAGAAAATCCCAAATGACATGAGCTACATTAACCAGCTACTGCTTCTGTTTCGTCAGCGTCAGCATGCCTGGAACAGAACATCCAGCAGAGAGTAGGAGTCAGTAGGTCTAAACCCGACTGTTTGTGGGAAAGAAAAGTTTTACCTCAGTTGATCACTCTTATTGGCTGCTGCGCTAAGAGTAGCCGATTGTGGTGAGTGATCAATTCACCACAAGTCTTAGTGGATCACAATAGAGTTCTTGACAAGGACACAAACAGCTCTATATGAAACATGGTGGTGGCACCATGCTGTGCAGATGGACCAATCAAAGTCCACACCTGATGATAAGCCACCATTCCAGTCTTGGTCTAGTAAATGTGATCATTAGTGATTGTTCAAAACGTGAGGACAATAAGCCTACAGTGTCTAACAGTGCAAAGAGACTAGAGCATCATCTGACAAAATATCTACAATATTCATGACCATATAGATTAGATTAGATTAGGTTTATTGTCACTGCACAGAACTTCTAGTAGTACTATATTAATAGAGCAGCTCTACTCTACTCTGTATTTATTTTGAATAATTCTTGATCATTTTTATTTAAGAAAAAGCCATTTAGCTAAGCTAACCTAATGCTGGCAATTTAATACACAAAACTGGAATTTGATAGAGCACAAAACCTTAAAGAATAGTTTTAAATAAATGTTCTATGTATTTGCATTGTCTTTTCCTCTTGTCAGTCACATAACTTAAACAGAACCTCTAATTTCTAGAAATTTTAATAGAAAGATTAGTTTCTGAATCAAATTTTGTTTCTGAATCTAATCGTGACCCTAATAATCGGAATCAGACTGCTAGACACTAAAGGATTTGCCTCTCTAATAGGAGTACCAACCAGTCATGTTGGGTTATTTTGAAAAAGTGGGAAACCAGCTGCATGTGTGAGAAGTTTGTTTGATCTGGAGATCTGGAGTTCAGAGAAGACATTTTGAAGGGATCTGGAAAAAACAACCCAAGCTCTTGTTGGTGAAAAGGTCAAATTGAAGAGCTAGCATGCACCACAAGAAGCAATTTCTTATTCTTTCACAAATCCAATTTTCTGTACAACTAACAAAATGTACACTTAAAATGTTTAAACAAATCAAGTAATTATTTAATGCTTGATATTGACCTTTTGCTTGTTCAACTTCTCAACATGTAAAATAAAAACGATCCCAGAAATACCGACAGACTGCAGAGAATAACCTTCCTTTAAAGCAAACGCTGACAGATGCTCCAACAATACCATCATTTGTAATCCTCCCCCAGTTTGTTCTTTGATTACTAAGAATGACACTTTCACTCAAGGGAGTGCCCTAGAGCAATCAACACACACACACATACACACACACATGCACACCTACACACACGCGCACACGCACACACACACACACGCACACACACACACATCTATTTACATTGGGATGAGAACTCGTTAACTCTCTGCGGCTGATCCGTATCGCCCTCAGCTGTAATTCCCGAGCCAGCCATTTGTCCTCGGTGAGATATCAGCAATCACCATTTTAAATGAGCAAAGGTGATATGAAATGCTAATTCAGCAACTAAGATCAATACAATTCACCCTGGGGAATAAAGTAAAGCAGTACCTGCTACAAACCGTTGTCCTTGAGCACTCGGTGAAAAACATTTCTGTGCAAAGCACGAACTATCACAGCTTCTGACTAAACAAAGCTTTTCTGACTGGCTAATTCCAAAGACCCTAAAGTTAATCTTGTATTAATTATTCTCCTGAAACAAACGTTAATGTCCTGTTCAAGAAG
>NW_006800350.1:451397-457904 GCF_000485575.1 Poecilia formosa
TATCACGTTATAACGTGATAGAGCTTGAAAAAAAAATTTCTGCGAGATAGCAATCGGTAATGCTACAGGACTGCTCGTCCATAATTTATTAAGCTAAATAAGAAACATAATTTGCAACATCACACTGTAGAAATACTCAATGTAGGCTTTCAGTTGTTTCAAAGTTGCATATGCCGCTAAATCTCTAAAGCTCAAATAATACTTGAATCTCTGACAGCTTTTTAAACATATGGTCATTAGAACACCATTGAAGTGGACTAACTAGAATCCACATTTTCGTCTACAAATGTGGACAAGAACTACCTAACCTGAGACCAAGTAAAAACCAAGACCACAGTGTACTGAGACCAGCACAAGACCAGCACCCACACTAATATTAGGTGACATTAGCTTGTGCAAAAACTAGATAGTAAACAGCTGACAAGAAAACAGAAACTAGCGCTGTAAAACATACCACACAGGTAACTTCAATTGTATAGCTGATATTGACTACATCTTTTTGTGTGAGGGCCGGGTAAAGAATTGCTTATGTTAGACAGCTAGATTTCCTAGCATTACTTACCTTTCCTTACCCTGTGCTTTTCTTCTAAGTGACAATAAAAGGCTGTGATAGTCCCCACCTTCATAATTTGTGTTGCCTTCTCCTCAGTTTTGTTTTACAGATATATTCTTCATGATTTATGTACCTAAATTGTATTACTAAAGATTTTGCACACATCTTCTCCTATTAACACATAAATTGGAGAATATTCTAGCAATTTAGTGATATTTCGACAATTGTGTTCTTGACTGGCTTTGAAATAAAATCCGGAGTCCTCAATCTCCAACACCAACATAAGACCGAGTACAAACGTGGACGAGAAAGTGTTCTTGAGACCAAGACCAGTCACCAGTACTACAGCACCAGGACTTTTTTTTCCTAGTGTATGTACAACAAACATCATAGAGTGACAAAAAGCCATAAAGGGTATTGATCCACAAAATAATTAACCAAATAATAGAATAAATAACAGCAATAGAAATCAAATAACCAAAAAAAGAGGAAAAAACAAAGCAAACACTAAAGCACAAACAAACAAGGACTTATACATTAAAATGGATACATTAAACACAAAAACAAAAGACAGAACACAGTCAGTTGGTGTCTGTTTGGAGTTCATGTTCAGTTCATCTAGATTACCAAGTAAGGATAGTGGGATGTTGTGGCCAGAGATTTGAGACAGTTTGGTGATTCCTTCTTTCCAGACATTTTGGATTAGTGGACAGAGCCAGAATGCGTGGAGGTGGTCATCAGTCGTATTGAGTGTACAGTGTGTGTCTGATTCTCTAAGTCCCATGATGTGCACCATGTGCTGTGAGAAATGTGTTTTATGGACTATTTTATATTGTTTCAACAGTATGTTGGTGTTGTTGGGGATGCTGAAAATGCTATGGCAAATATTATTCCAAAATTGATTATCTGTATGGATGGTAAGATCTTTTTCCCATTTAGTGATCAGAATTTGAAGTTCATTGTTTGTTGACGATATTAGTTTTTATAGTTTTGAGAGTGTTTTTGGAGACTTTGCAATTTTGTTGAAGCTATCGAGTAGGAATGGTTGTCCAAGATGAAAGTTATTGATGTTAGTTTTGATTTGATGGATTGTTTTAATGGATTATATTGAAGAAACTGTTTTTTTGTCAATGTTGTATTTAACAATAAGCTGTTGAAATTAGGAGTGCGCCAATTATCAGCCAGCCGATTTATCAGTGCCGATTTCCTTAATTTTGTGAGATCGGAGATCGGACAAATTTTACATGTGAAGCTGATCTTATCTACCAATGTTATCAACCTCTGCAAAGGTCTAAAAATCAACCACAGTGCTTTTCTTTTCTCCCCGTGAGAGAGTTTTGATTGACAAACCGGCCGACCAGGTCATGTCCGGACATTTACAGTTAACAATAGTTACCCCATTGTTGCCAATTCAGCAACATTCCTGATATATTGAGCAACATCTCAGACAAAAAACTGGTATTGGCCAAAATCGGTATCAGTAAGTTAGGTCTGTGTTGGCTGTTTCCTGTTTTTGTCTCTTTTAGCTCTGATTACTCGGTTCATCTCTGTTTATGTAGTAGCTGGCAGTGTAGTCCTCGTGCACTCAGAGCTGTGTCCCTACTGTTTCATCTCCCTTGTGCTCTTCGTTATTCTGCTCCTCATTAGGAATGGAAGGCTCAGAGGGAGCTCAGCACTTTGACATGTTCTTTGTGTGTCCATAATTGAGTGCTCATTAATAAAAACAGCTGTGGCCCCCATCATTAGATTACATCTCTCAGGAAAACATGCAACACAATAAACATGCATGCACATGCAAATGATCTGTAACATGGAAACAGGGACAGAAAGGAAGGCATCTTATGTGGGTCTTAGTAAGAAACGTCACATCTTCTAGGACTACAGGAAATGGTTACTTTAAATTTCTTAGCAAACATTACCTTATGTTAAGACAGACTGAAAGTTTGTCTTAACGTCACTCAAACTGTAGTGTATCCTAATACAATCTGGAGTTGCGCAACATCACTGTGCACAATACCTATTTTGCAATTAACTGTTTGGACGGCAGTAGATATTAGCTAATAAAATAAATACCATGTGTTCAAGCCCTCTGTGTAATTAATTTAGTTAAGCTGCTCTCTACATGGGGTCTGTTTGCAACAAACCCAAAGCAGAAAGACATTCCATCAGTTTATTTGTCAATAAATAATTTGATTTAATTCAGGTCATCATCACAACATTCTTCAACATTATCACATATCGCCTGGCTTTCCTAATATTGCACAGTTTTAATACAAAGCTGAGTGTTAATAAAGGCAAATGTTAATAAAGGTAGGACAAATTTTCTTTTAGCTTTTGCTAATTTTGTTTATTGCACTTGGCTNCCCCCAAATTTATTTTTCCAGATAAATTCTAAAGTGCTAATTTTCTTGGCTGCTAGCAAACTTTTAGTTGAATAAAGTTCAGCATGCTTTGGTGTTTCAGTTATCAACTGTTAAGATTTTTTCAAGTACTTAAATATTTACATTAGAGGTGTGCCGATCGATCGGCCACCGATCATAATCGGCCGATTTTCGTGAAAAAGTGTATGATCGGTGATCGCCGATCATTGGCTCTTTTACCGATACCGATCACCTACTTCTCATTTCCAGTCTGCCTGTGCAGCTGGTCTCCTCTTTCCTTCACTCTGCGCAAACGCGCAGCAACAAATCCTAAGCGATGTGGATCTATAACGCACTGAGTGAAAGGGGAAGTTTGCGTGTTGCGGGAAAATTGAAGCATGTCAAAATGCATCAACACAACGAAGCTAATACGACATAAAAACAAAGCCATACTTGACGGAGTTTGGCTACATCGAGGCTCACTGCAGTAAAAAAACAAAAAACAAAAAACATGGAGGATCAGACAGCAGGTAAAGCAGCGCACAGCTACAAACACTCACCCGGATTAGCATGATGGTCAGAAAGCTAAACAAATAACCTGGAAAATTATTTAAGTCTTCGAGCTGCGATGTCAGACGCTGGTTCCTGTTGAACGCAGCGGTTCAACAGGAACGCCACCTGGTAGTGACTCTCACACCGAACCTGCTTAAAGCTGCAACATCTAACTTAAAACATAAATTTTACACACGTATTAAAACTTTCGCTGTCCTAACATGAGACAGATAATCTCTGAAAAAATAATCGATCTCCTCCCTGACCTGCATAATTACTCCGCTCAGTCAGAAACAGCCAATCAGAACTAGCAGTAATCAGCTAGCCGCCATGCTAACAGGAAGTTTTCATTCAGTAACTCTGGATTGTTTATTGTAATGGAACCTGTTTTTGCCTTTGAATGTTTTATACTTTAATTCTTTGGCAATGTTGAGAGGTTTTATTCTGACTTTTTGATTTATTTAGCCTCTTCAGAGCCTTCATATGTTATCAGTCTGTTAAAGATAGTATTATTGATAGCAGTACAATTTGCACAAAGCCTGTTTTGTTATTTTCTTGGAAAAAGTTATTAAAAACAATTTTTTGTCTAAATTAAGGTAAATTCATGGTTCATTTCTCCACATAATGTAACCGGTAGTGCTTATGATTAAAAAAATAATAATTATGTGATCGGTGTCGGTGATCGGCTCTCATGGGTGATCGGAATCAGAATCGGCAGGAAAAAACCTGATCGGCACATCTCTACTTTATATTAATTCTCTTATTGTGAAGTGGGTGAAGACAGTTTACACCGAAGTTCCATTTCCTATTCTCACATTTTCTCTATTTTTCCCCAGTAACTTAAAAAAACATACAGGAATGAAATACAATAGACGAAAGAGAACAAAATATAAACACTAATATAATATCTAAGGGAACATGTAAATTAGACTTGGTCATTGATCAATGTGGACATTCTCCAGACTTGAATGACTCCTAAATCTATCTGTAAATCTCATTGTTTTGATGCAGACATGGAAAGGTGTTGCTTTCACTGACGCAAGTAAATAAAGACTTCCTGGATGTTGTTTTTTCTGAGCTATAATAAGATATTACTCAGCTCTGCTGCTCTGAGGCTTGATTACCAACCAATGGAGCCCTGCAGGTGGCGTCAGTATTCACTTCCACAGAGTAATGCTGATTGGAACCTCAGGCTGATCTCTGTAAGCACAAACCTTTTACATAGCAGGACTCTGTTGGCAGGTTTATTATTTCTGTTATTAGCCTTTGTATTTCACGTTTTGCTCTTTTAGAGTTTGACAGCATTAAGTAATATCTTTCATTTAGAATGCCATGTCTCATGGGAGCTTCATTAAAATACCAGATGTGACGGATTGTCAGTACAGCAGCATTAGGGGTTTCCAGCTTCAAACACTGGAATAAGCTTAAAAATACAGTTGTATTAATTTCTGTTTTGGCTTGTATGTGTGTGCAGTCAAATGCTGACGTTGAGTTTTTGCAGATCGCAGAACTTGTGGCCACTGAATTCTTTGAACAGGGGGACAAAGAGCGTCGGGAACTGAACATTGAGCCTATTGTAAGAAGACAAATCCTAACTAACATATTGGAATTTATTCTGTCATATAACTTAAACTGCCAAATCAAGAAACTACAACTTATGCTTGGAATCATTTTATGCCTTTTACTTCAGGATCTTATGAATCGTGAGAAAAGAGATAAGATACCCAGCATGCAGGTTTCCTTCATTGATGCCATTTGTGTTCAGCTATATGAGGTAATTTGGACCCAACTGTCTCTGTCTTTTCCATCTAGTGATCCAAATGACTTTCAGACAAAAGCCACCCTATCATTTTCTGTCATTGTTGTTTTCACAGACCTTGGCTGGCTTATCAGAGCACTGCTGCCCTCTGCTGGAAGGGTGTCAGAAAAACCGGCAGCATTGGAAGCTTCTGGCTGAGGATTGTGAGAAAGGCCTGGTCAATGGCCTGGTGTGATCCAACTACAGTTTGGCTTCTGGAAAAACTGCTAATTTCAGGACTGCTTCCTGTGTCTCCCAGACTCACTAAGCATTCATAAGATTAGTATGATACTACAAATATGTGGACTATGGGCCTTTAACCATTTCTGAAAAGGGAAAGCCACCACAAGGTCTCAAATGTTATGTGGTTCTCACCAAGCAGTTCTTCCCACATCTGTCACTGCAATCATTCTATCCTCTCAAAGCTAAACGTTCTGGTGTGTTCCATTTATCTTGGAAGTCGGAGCTAAGATATGAGAACATAGGCGTAACTTCCTGAAGGCCTCGTCCCCACCAACATTTCCTACACATTTTTCTGTGCCTGCATATATTTGTGGACATTAACTCAGCAGCAGCTGCGCGCTGTGTACAAATATTAACAGCCAGTGGACGACTGCTTTTTAAAATTTCTTTGTAAAACGTAAATGGCGAGTCCGCTCAGTGAGCTAGTTGATAGGACATCACAAGACTTGCAGTGCGCCACATGCGCTATTGGTTTGCGTTGAGCCCAGAATATCGGTGGTCGGGGAAATGACACAGTCAAGCAAAAATCTGAAAAAAGGACACAGTGTTTTGCTATTAATTGAAAACTTTACAACAGCAAGATAAAGTCCAAGGGAATCACTTTTCACATGTCAGTAACACATTTTAATTAAAGAAAGTGGGGAGTAGGTTAGTTGATGTAGCTTAACTTTGACAAACTTAGCATACCCAAGCTGCATAGTTCAGTGTGTTTCAGTTCAGTTAGCACAAAAATAAGGCAACCCACACATCTACTGTCTGACAGATTATCCGTAGAGCAGGTGTTTAAATTAGCTAATCAACCACCACAAGTGTTTAGGCAATTACTTTTTAATGGTCGCACAGAAATCTGTAACAGACTGAATGTTTTCTTTTGGTATTTCTTGGTGTGGGAATTTTTTTAGTCTGTTTTTTATGTTAATTCCTAATACACTTGAACTTAATCTTTGAGATGTTGTTTGACAGTTGCCTTGGCAACGGCTCTGTGTGTGACGTTAAGCTGA
>NW_006800350.1:459036-473452 GCF_000485575.1 Poecilia formosa
AATTTCCCATTGGGATTAACAAAGTATTTATTAATTTAAACTTGAATTGAATATATCAATGGTCACTCTACAACCCAACTGCCCCAGCCAGGCCCAAAAAAGTCCCACTGAAAATGATGAACAGAGGAACAGATGTGACTTGCTGTGGTGGTTTCTGATAAGGGCAACATGGGCAACCACCCATGGTGGCATTTTGTGGGGGGTGGGGGTATGAGTTGAATTTTGTAACTATTTTCAACTGTAGGCAAGCATTGAGCAAATATATAGACTCATTCCATAAATTAGAATATGTCTATAAAATTCAATATTTTAGTAATTTCTTCACCAAGTGAAAGACATAGTAGAGATTAATTAGAGACAAATGTCCCCGCCACTCGCTCAGCTGTTCCTCACAATGCATCCCCACTAATTTGCAATACAAAGTCACACCTTTGTATGAGAATGATGTGACACACAACTAATCCATGTGTCAGAAAACTATAAGTTACACAATGCATCAAACCATAATAATAATAAAATAAAACCAACGTGATGCGTGACTATGAGGGGAGTGTGAAAGCTCCTCCACGGGCTGAACCGCTTAACCACTAACACACCAGCCCACCAGGACCACATACATAAAATTTATCAGTGCAGACACAGAACCACATACTGTGCAATGTGTGTAAGTGGAGTGTGAGATATAAACGCACACACCACACATAATTCTGTGTTCACAAAGATAAATCACTCTACCTTTTATTTCTCAGTTCTAACTTCATCTACCACCTGCCTGGGGGCTGGTGCCGAGCTGCAGCAGTACAGACAAGAGGCTGGTTGTTCTCTGGACAGGTTGCCAATCAGATCACAGGGTAACATGGAGACACAGGACAGTCAAACATGCACACACATACTTCAAGATAATACTATACTCAATTCCAACTTCAAAGATCAAATGGAACACACAGTTATAATAAACGCACACTAATGGATGAACAGGGATAATGTTGATCTGTCTGGGTACAAAGCAATAATGAACATGTATACTGATTTAATGGTAGTATGGTGTAATTTCCCTTTTAAAACTAAACTCTAATAACTGAGAATGGAAATGTTTATATTCTTACTTGAATTAAGCCAATAGCTAGAATTCCACTGATTCATCACAGTATTATTTCCTCTCATCTTTGAGGGTTAATCCACTTACACTGCAGGTGAATCCCAGAATTAACATTGTCCCATTGCCTGATTATTGCACCAGCAGCTCACATAATCCAAATTTAAACTCTAACAACAAACTGGAGACAATAATGTGTTGCATCAACAACTCTGAAATCAGTGTTGGCAACACTTAAATTGTCTGTCATTCTCAGGAAACATTACCAAGTGCAGAAAAGAGCCTCTTAGGCTGTGTTCACACTGCAGGCCGAAGTGACCCAGTTCCGATTTTTTTGACATAATGCGACCTGTATCTGATCCTTTTATGACAGTCTGAACAACACAGGTCGGATTCCTTTCGAAAGTAACCCATAACCAATACGTATCCGATTAAAATGTCACCTAACGTCCAGACCGCATTCATCCAAACTGAACATCACTGATACTCAACAAATCTCACTATTCTCCGCCCTGATGCGTGCAAGCGGGAAGAAAAACAACAACCAAGACAGACAATATGAGGATTAAGTTGTTAATATGCTGCTCCGGCCGGACAACAACTTCAAATATGTAAGCTAAGCTCCACCGTTAGCTTCCATGTTTACTTCCGCAAACACTGAGCACTTCTTCTTCTTTTTATGGCAGTTGGCAGAATACTGAGAACACTGTTATTGCGCCCTCTACTGCGCATGCGGGACACAGGTTGTTTTCCCGTTCAGACTGCAGGACACACACAGGTTGCATATGTGTGGCTGTGTGAACGGCCCCGGCAAAAAAAATCTGAATTGGGCCACTTCAGCCTCCAGTGTGAACGCAGCCTTAGTGTCCTTTCTGCGCCAAGTGACTTTCACCATTATGTCTCACCTGCACAATTATGGTCATTATGATTGTTGGACACAGCAACATCCCAGTGCGATAAACTGCTATACTTACCGCATACTTTCAACCATTTCACAGATAAACTTGTTAGATATTAGTTTGTTTGAGTCATTTATTCTGTTTCACTCACTGTCATTACTGTTGCATATTTATTTTGTTTTATATATTTATTAAAGTTTCTACATTGCAAGGTGAAGCGTTTCTTAGGAGCACTCAGTTGTCAAAGGAAGAGTAGTTTTGCTAATAAACTTGCTTTACTTACTGGACCTTTGTAAGAAACAACTGACAGATGAGATTTACTCAGTGTGTAATATCCATATAACAGATTTATTTCCCTCAACATTTCAGCCATAAAAAAGGAAATTCAAATGCTCTAGAGGTTTCCACTGCTGGGTTTTGGTACAATAGGACTAATCCACAAGTAAGTAGTTTCTCTACAGCTTCAACACCTTTTCATTGACCAACCAATCATAAACTGCATTTTCAGGATTATTTTTCCCTACAGAAGTGGAAACATATCTAGTTAATTGTGACCGCCGTCTGTCAGGGATGTGGATAATATCTAGCTAATTATGTGAAAAGATACATTTATAGTGGACCCCTGTGAATTTATTTATTGTTTTTTTTCTCCTGTAACTGCAGATTATTCACAAATGTTTTCTACTAGGCTATCTGAAATAATAGAAAATGCAACTTGGGAAACTGAAATACGTAGCCACAATGCTACTTCTCACATTATCCAAAACAGCCAGTCCAGAAGCACCATTTATTTTCCTTGGTTGCTGATTTGCTATACTCCTATGAGCACAGCATTGGCATTAGCTACTGCAGTAGTGCTAAGAAGGTTTCCATTGATGGTGTAGTAATTCATATTAAGGTATGTTTGCTGTTTGAACTTTTGAAATAGGCTGTTATTTGCATGTTTATAGGGCATGTCAAATATTTGTGGATTTTTCCTATCCGTCCCCAAACTCCATGAATACAGGGGTTCATTGTAAATTACTTCTACTGTTTTTTCCTCAGATTAGGTCACAGATTTGCTTACGTACCATCAAAGCACATTGTAATCAGTTGACCAGTGTAGTTGGATTTTACTGTAACAAAGGCTTCCAATAGCAGTAAGACTTTCCAAGTCCCAAACCAAAGGCTTCCCAAACATTCCCTTAGCTTCCATTACTTACCTTGCTGTAAAATATGTACTGACAAAAGCAACTAAACACCAGGTCAATTAACTCAAGATGGTTTTATATGACCAGTTATTGGTATTTCAACGTCTTGATATGGAGGGACCTGGTAACTCAAAATAGGTCAGCAAAGGTTACTGTGGCATCACAAAGGTTACTGTAGTGCCTCAAAATTGAGTCCCATAAGGGTAAAAGTTGGAATTGCATTAAGGCTGTTGCCTGGTTTGTGAGGTGTCCATCACAGTTTGGGACGACACAAATATGTGTTTCTGAAATTTCTTTTCCCAGTTTTGAAGGATTTCTGTGGCAACTTCCATTGTGACACCAACAAAGGTGTTGATAAAAGTGACTAATGTGTTTTACTCACTCTTGCAGGTCCTGACTCTATAACTTATTGTTGTACTCAGGGTACCACTTGGTTCCCATACCAATCACTTTTTCTGGCCGCTTAGCTGGTTTTGTCAAGTATAAAATGTTTCAAGTGAAGCTGGTCAGCCATTCAAATAGGAAGCTTTAGATCTTGATAAACACACAACAGGTGTTCCTTAAATTCAGCTTCAATACTGAAACACTTGTAGATGCACACTCAGAAAGCTCTTTGTAACTGTGGTCGTTTTGTGTATTTCTAAACCATTGAAATGTAATAAACTGATATGGTACAAAATGAACATGTTTCACATCTACATCTGTCGACACCACTGAAAACTGTGGGTCAACTAGTATTTTTACTAGTATTTTACGCAACACTGTTTATTCATAAATTAGCCTACTAATAATTAATTATGAGCGGTTTTCCATGTTTTGAGAGTGAAATAATCCAACCTAGGACAACTCCAAACTTCTAGTACAGCCGACGTTGCCAAAAAAAAACGAAGCAAAGCATATAATACTCACTGAGTAGCTGAAGATATGTCTTTATAGACAAAGTCTATCTTCCTCTCTCAAAGCTAGGTTTATAGTTGATGGGTTGAACCAGGCACAGGGCGGCGCGCCAAAAGCACTTAACCTACCTCTGCACCTTGGCCTCGGATGACGTCGCAGAGCCTGGTTGTTCACCTCTGAATTTATAACTTAGCGCTGATCTGGACGATTTATAAGATGTTTTTGCAGAGCAGGTCTGTTTGCGCTGACATTTATATAAACCCTCTGTGAGGGCTCGTTTTATTTTGCAAAAACTTATTTTATGCAAACATTTTCCTGAGTGCCAATTCCTATACTTCAGCCTTTAATAACTGAAACATGAGTATTTTAAATGTCCATACATTCCAGTGTCTTCAAATAGACTTATTCATAACATCCAAATCTGTAGTGTCGTGTTCCACATTCTTTCCAATATCCAAATATCAATCAAACACTGAATATATAAGAAATTATACTACTATTTTTGATATAGTGTAAATTACAGTAGACTCAGATTGTAGTCAATATTAACAATTTACTAAATTGTAACATTTAAAGGGATCCATGATTTGTTATATAGACCTTATTTGGGAAATATTTATTTTAGATGTAAAAATAATCCAGTAATAATACTGACTGTATTTAGTTTTTTATAAATTTTAATAAATGTATAAAATTCATTAAAATTCCTATGACAAAATATTGTTATAGGATGTCGCCATGTTGTTCACACTGCAATGCATTCTGGGTAAATGACATGTAATGGTCCAACTGCCTGGCTCCTCCAGCCAAAACAGTGACGAGTACCGTTATTAAGCCTTTTTAATTTAAACCGGAGCGCACTGAAATCGATCAGAACGTAGAAATCAGAGGAGGTGATGAAGAGGAGCAAACAGAGGAAGAGGACAGAGTTGGCCATAGGAGCTGCTGCTGCTGCTGCCTTCAGCTTCGTAAATGAAACAATGTAACACATCGTTTCATTTACGAAGGTATGAAACGCATACCTCTGGTCGGACTGTGTGATCCGGTAAGTACTTCTGTAGCTCTGTGTCCGGTTCGGAAGGAGCTGTTTAGGGTCCGAATTTCGTTTGGTGTTTGTAGTGGTTTCACATTCAGTACCAGTGTTCCAGCTCCCTTAGCATTTCCAGTAGTAATAGCTCTGTTAGTGCTGCTTGTCTTTGACGTTTTTCCTAGCATCTGTAGCGCTGTGTCCGGTTTGGCAACAGCTGTGCTGCTTAGAGTTCGGTGTGATGGTAGCACCGACACCGGACCTCCATGGGTCCGNCCTAGCATCTGTAGCGCTGTGTCCGGTTTGGCAACAGCTGTGCTGCTTAGAGTTCGGTGTGATGGTAGCACCGACACCGGACCTCCATGGGTCCGATTACATCAGTAGATTCAGTAGGTATAGCTCCTGTTGGCATCTCAAAGAGCGTCCAGCTCTGCCTGTCTCAGCAGCAGCACGGCATTTATTTTTAGCTCGTTAAGGTAACGATCAGTTGTTCCTTTGTTGGTTCTGCTGGTATAAATGACTCAAAGTGTTCTGGGGGTCCAGGGTCCAGATTAGGTCCTTCAGAAGTTGTTCAACTCCGGCTCTCGCACTGCGCTCTCCTTTCTTTCATGTGAGAAATTATCCAGATTCGCCTCAATTTTTATTTTTTTTAAATTACAGACAATAGTCATTATCTAAAATGACACCAGTCAAACGCCATATGATAAACAACTACAATGGTAAAGTTTGCCTTCCTGTGTTTACTCTGTACTCCAGTACAGAATGGACCAAAACGTGTCATCAACCCATCGGTGAAGAAATGGCGACCTCCATGGGTGAAAAATATATCAAAACATGTACATTTTCGAAGTACATAATTATGAGTTTTGGTGGATCACAAACTGCAATTCTTTAGGTAATAGGAAAATTGCAACATATTTAGGCCAACATGTTCAACTAGTCCTGGATCCTATTAGGGTTGTTGGGATCTGGACCTGTTTCATCCACCAGAGGGCGCTGGAGGCTTTGTTCCACCTGAGGGCGTCTCCAGACCTACGCACCTGAAACCGTTCTGCCATCAGGAGCTGTATAACTAGAGGAGGCTGCCGACACTTCCCTGCCAGATTGTTAGCCAGTTATGGTACAGGCTTACCTCCGGTCAATTCTTTCTGGTCTCTTCCAGAATTCTGACCCTTTTGTGTCTCTGACTGTTTACAGCTGGTTGCCCTGTGAAGTGCTGGAGAAAGCAGATTCTGCCAAAGATCGTCTGGACCTACAGACGATCTTTGTCTGTAGGTCCAAGATACAAGAGCTGTATCCAATTTTAGGGTCGGCATCCATATGTACGACGGCCTGGTAGACACAGGCTAAAGCCAAGGATATAGGACAAATTATCTAATTATAGAAAATACATCCCTGGCCCCTTCACATTCAGAAAAACATATTCATATTCCACTTATTCAGCACATTAGGACATTGACTTGAACAGACTTTATAGAATAGTTAAACACTGACATTGTGGAACAGAAGACTGAAGAAAAACAGCTCCAGCTCTGATCCTCGCTGACCTGTCCTGAAAATCCTTTGGTCTTTAATGCACTTCTGTTCTGACAGTGGTTTCTGATCAGCTCTCTCTCATTAAAAAACCTACACAGTATGAAAAGTTAGCTAAACTAGTAACAATAAGAGTGGTTACTTTGGGCCAATTTAATTACATGGGAAATATTTCTTGGTTGTTCAGAAGCAAGTTTCTGGCCGCAAAGTCAAGAAATTCTGTTCGTAAAATTACGTCAATATTTTCTGTCACTCTAAGGTAATGCAATGGATCCAGTTTGTCCTGTAAAATGGTTGAACTTAGTCCAAGCAGACTGAATTATGGATCTCTGATCACTCTATTGCCACATTCAAGATGTTGGCGACATACCGCAAGATTCGGCGTAAAATGACGCATCTATGTATTCATGTCTATGGTCCATATCGTTTAGTTAACATAGGACTGCAGTACCGATTCTGAAGTGCCTGAGCAGATTAGGCTGACCTTGGCAACACACAGATACTAAAATGTGATTGGACGAAACACCAATAATCCACACAGACATATACGGGAAGCAGCAAAGACAAGAGAAACATTATAAAAAAGAGAATAGACTATTGAAAGTAAATAACATTTAACCGAATACTTATCAATTAGGTTACAGCTAAATGTTAGTGATTCTGCTAGCTAGTGCAGTGACTGGCTGATCCTAATACTGAGCCGATTTGATATTAGCACAAATCACACATACTTTTATTTATTTCTGGTAGACAGAAATGCTGGAAAGGAATGTTTCCATCAACTGGAGATTTTAGATCAGGCCTATATATTCTGATCTTTTTTTTTTTTTTTTTTGGCTGATATTGAACCAGGACACCGCTGTAATTTTATAGGCAATATTTGTTTTACATATTTGCTGAAACTGTCAATATCTTGTGACAGCATGGTATGAGACAGGTAATCTGTGAAAAAAATCCAGCTCCTCTGCCTTCTCCTAGTGATAACTAGGAACAACTCATCGGAGCCACAAGGCAGATCTTGGCTCCAAGGGTGAAGGAACACATATTGGAAACCTGACAAATAAATAGCTTGAGCAGAAACGTCATAAACAGGTTACTTAGTAAAGTGTTAGTCCAATCTGACCAAGTAATGTAAAGCGTTACTATTTACAATCCAATAATCAGATTAAAGTTACGTATAGTTACGTATACAAGTCACTCAGTATCCATCCATTCATTTTCTTACACCTTTGTCCCTAGTGGGTCAGGAGGTGTTGGTGCCTATCTCCAGCAAAGGTTTCGGGTGAGAGGCGGGGTCACCCTGGACAGTGGTGACTGCATGCATGTTTCCCCATTTCAAGTTGCTGCTGAGCTCATGCAGCTTAAACAGGCACAGATGGTTTCATTCTGCCTCTTGATGAGCAGAGTATAAAGCTAGGTGACCTCAGGGCCTCTTGGCCAATTGGGCAGCATGGGTGCTGCAGCTTTGTTGGAAATGTGTGTATTTGCCTTGTTTAGAAAGATGCCAGGTTCATGGTTTCTCCCAGGTTACTTTTTACTTAAGAGGATTGTCTAAAAGCCCTGGATTTTGTTATTTACACACTCATTTTTTCTTTAGGTTTTTCCCCGCCACTGTCAAGATTCTTCCTGGTTTATTTTAAATAAAACTTTAACTATACTCTCCTGGTTTTGCTTCTTCATTTCCTGTTTGTTTCTCCCCCTGACCCCCCACAAACAATAGACTGGCTTGGGGATGCAATAGATGGATTTTTCATTGAGTAATCAAGTAGTTATTTTTTCAAAGTAACTATGCCATTCCTGGTAGTAAACTATCTACACTGTACATTAAACGTATGTATATGTTTTATGATCTCAAGGTGACAAATTGTCCCAAAAAACATCTTCTTCCATTTCCTATTGAACAAAATGGCTTGAGTCTTTAATCAAGCATCATTCCAGGACTGAACTCTCACTTTATCATTTGCCTCACAACTAGCAAGATAAATACACACAAGCTTAATACTAGATTTTGACATATTTTGTCAAAATGTTTTATTATTGATCAAAATACTTTTACATATGTTTGGCACTTGAACTGGTTCAAGTTTGTATTTTCAAGTTTGGTTCAAGAAAGTATTTTACTTTCAAAAACTGTAAGTAAAATACAGCTAGTCAAACTGTTTTAAACTGAATACAGTAGTTTTACCAACAAAAATAAAGTCTAAAAACATTTTTTTTCTTGAACAACATCAGTGCAACAGTTTTCCCACAAAAATAAATTAAAATCATACTTTTCACATCTAACAGACACCTTAGCTCCTCACTGATAACTCAGTGTGTTGTCTCACTTTCCTGCCCTGCATTCAATAACTTGCCAAACGAGCCATGGCTCTCAAAAGATTGAAAAACACAGACACAGGCAAAAAAGCCTAAATGTTTTTTTTTTCCTGTCATTTTCAGCCACAAACATTTGATTAAAATATCTTGTCGTGCTCCTGTCTCTCCCCTGTCCTGCTCTTTTCATAATAATTTTATTTAAAAAGTAACAACAGGTTAATACATATTTCAGTAAACTAATTGAAGACCTCACCAGAGCTTCCTCAGTCGCTTCACCTTTCTTCAACAGCATCACTATTCTAACACTGCCATTCTCTTGAGACATTACATAATATTTAATGCAATGTTATGCATGTTGATAAATGGTCGAGTATGATCAGGTGTTGTGTAGCCATTGCTCAAACTGACAAACTTTAAACAAAAACAACAGAAAAGGCTCATTTTACTGTTTCAGTCTCATTGTGATGAAATAAAACATTGTAGCTAGAGTAGCTAACCTTTAGGCAAAGGTTAGCAGTAAAATATTGGACGTGTGATTATTCCAGAATTATCCGACTTAGCCCTGCAGTTTGAGAGAGTTCTGAGTTCAGTCACCGCTAACCAATAGGGACAGGTCTTACATCGCTCTGTTTAGGCCCTGTCCAGGATGTTCATGTGAGATTCACAAGCAAAACTTGAGTTCAACCAAAAAGAAAGATTAAAAAACAAACGTGAGAATGCTACCGAAAACTTCGACTGTCAACCAAAAAATTCTGACATGCGCAGATAAAAATTTATATTATGCAAATAACTCTTTCCTTTCAAACAAAAATGAGTGATTTTAATAAAACATCTTTTTAAACATGTTTTTGTTTTAAAAAAATTAAATTCTTACAATTCAAAAAGTTTTGACCAGTTTCATTTCTTTATTTTTTTTTGATTGAGTAATTGTGAAACAAATTTAACTCCATACCAGTGAAGCAGGAAAAAGAAACCATCTGTTAACAGAAAGTCCTTTTATTTGACTTTTTTTTTAAAAAGATGAACATATAAAGCACCATCTGAAAACAGAAGATGGCCACTTTGAAATAACAGACACATTAAAGAAAACTGTCATTCATGACAAACATTTACATCAGAAAGGACAGCAGAATTTCTTCCAAAGTAAAAAACAAACAAAAAAAAAAAAGTCCTGTAAAATGTACTTTAAAGAGCAGCCCTGGTACTTCAGCAGGTTAAACTGAGTCAGTCCTCTTGTAAGCCACCATGCTGTTCACCTTGTGGATGGAGGTGGTGAAGGAGCGCAGGCGCACCTCCTCTGATTGGTTGATTATCTGTGGGCCAGACTCCTCCCACTTGTCTGGAACCACCAGGTCTTTATCAGTGTAGACCAGGAGATCAAAGGCACCTGCAGTGGAAGGTCAGAGGTCAGAGATCATTGGAACAAAGGGAGATAGTAAAGAGAAAGAAGAGGAACTAACATGGCGTCTCCAGCAGAGGGAGGAAGGTAACCGTGGCTGTTATCTGCCTGATGACAGAGCGGATCTCATCTTGAATGATCTTGATGGATTTCTCCCTGGGAGCACTGGGAACACACAACCAACAACGAAAACTCATCCTTACTGATGTCTGAGAGCTTATTTTAGGTTTATACTGCCCCCTGCTGGGGAAGATAATTTTGTACCCTACAGTTTCTAACAATATTCTGTCTAATTTGAATCCCCAAAAAAATATCAAATAAAATTTTTTGTGTGAAATCAGATGTTTTATCTGAAGAAAGCAACATAGCGCTGACCTGCTCTCCTTAGCCGATTTGTCACACTCGATGTCAAACTGCCATCTCTCCAGCACCTCGTTGGTTTCCAGACATGTAATGACCAACACCAGCTTCTGCACGGTGCACTCAAACAGCCACTCTGAAACAATGATGAACAGAAGGAGAACATTTGGAGCGCACCGATTCCAGCTCTTCTGGTCTGATCGACCAATAGTCATTTTCTTCCTAAAAACATCAGTTATGTTAATTAGTTTCTGAAAACTTCATTCTACAACTAAAATAATACACAAATAGTTGTGCACTGACTGCAGTTTTCTAGCCGATCAATTTAATTGATCTGAAAAGTTGCTAGATATAGCAACTTTTTATTGCTATATAAAAAGTTGCTAGATATAGCAACTTTTCAGAGCAACAAAGTTCCTTTCACATGCAAGTATCGAAGGATCGCCCGAAATTAAGACAATGGTGTCTGCTTTATTGGTGCACTCCTACATAAAGAAACAATGGAGAATCCAACCAAAAATGAAAGAACTGAAAATAATTCTCATATATTAACTGATTTTTACTAAACTTCAAACAAATGATTTTTTTGCATGCAAATGCAAAACTATTTAACCAGGATAACTTTATCGTCATCTGCATATCTTATTGAGGGCAGTATTTTTAGATCATCAATCTATTGCTGCCACCTACTGGTCAATGATATTACATTACATACTCTTACTTTACTGTGTCAGAATTACTGATTTTAACAGGGATATTTGACTCTGATCAGACTATCGAGATCAACTTTCAACCTTTTGGTTTCCATGGTGACCTGTAGCTGAGGCCAAGCAGAAAAATCAAGTTGTCATTAGAACGTCAGGAATCCATGGAATAAAATCTTAAAACTATTTCAGTTCAGGTGACTCGTCTCTTGAGCAGTTTTACTGAGCACCGGTACCTTTGAGCTGAGACACCACGTTGGTCAGGTAGTTCTTCAGCTTGGGGTCAGTGGTGAGCTGCAGGGTCATGTCATAGTGTGTGACTCTGGTGAAAGTCTCAGGAGGGTAGATGCCCCGCTGGTACAGGATACTGTTGATGCCAAATGCTGTGGAGAGACACTGGGTCAGCTAAGGTTCAGCTAAAGATGCTTAGAAACCATGTTGAAGTGGAGCTGGAGATGCATGGATCAGACATTACTGGCTTATATTGATTTCTTGCTTCCTTTGAGGGAGACTGACTCAATATATCCAATTGCAATGATCACTGCAATTGCAATGTGTGCAATATCAACACAAACTGCTTGAATGCAATATTTTTTTACGACTAACATGCAAAAAATATGTTTGGCCTTTTGGATTTCTTTCTACAGACTATAAACCCACACGCTTGTGCACTAATTTACACGCCACTTCAGACTTTTACCCGTATTTGGCCAGTGGCGGGTGCTAATTTGCGCCCCTGCTCATAACAAACTGTCACAACGTGGTGACAGCTTTAACAAATATAGAGAAAACATTTTTTTTATTAAAGTTGTATACTGCAGCTTGAATAAAATGCAAGTACGTAGCATTTTTTGAGAAATCTGGATTGCTTCACGTATATTTTGCACATTGCCTATGACTGTTGCTCGTGGGGACAGACATTACAGTAATCTAAAAAACAAACAAAAAAATGTAAGCAACCTATTTGACAGGAGTTGCATGTAAAATTGACAAACAGTAAATATTGTGATAGTATCAGTATTGGACCAAAGAAAGCAGGGCTTTAAAATTGTGGTGCTTTTTATGGGTGAAATAGACTCAAGAAATTGTAACAGCAGCTGCGAAGGGGGTCCTTAATTTATTTATTTTTTGTCATTGGGCCCAAAATTCCTGGCGGCGCCCCTGCAGGAGACTAATAAATGATCTTCTCCTTTCTCAGAGGAGCAGCTTCGTCATCAAAGTCAGCTCTTGGGTCCACCAGGCGTTTTGAACAGACGCATGGTTCCCACTGGGCATGAAAGTATTTCTCAAGCATGCATGAAAGAATCAAGGCAACACTCCAGGTATGATTTTGATGAGGGAATAAAATCATAACATGATGTAAGGCTAAAAAAAGTGTCACCTTTGCGTAACACCTCTTTAATTCATTAAACCCAGCAACCTCTCGCTAAACATCCCCCACAAAACGCTAAAATGTAACCATATCAATGTCTACTGCTCGAGTAAACAACTTTAACACTGAGGCAAAGATCGGTTTATGAACGAATTGCGCTCCTATAGACTTCGGGATGCATATGAAAAATATCAACTTTAAACTCCATTTGATTTGCTTTTGTAGCGCTCGACTTCAACGTCAGCGTGGTACAGGTGAGCGGTGCATTCCACTATGAAGACCAGCAAAAATAAATCGTTATCTGCAACGACAATAAGTTGCATTTATAGCTCAGAGCAAACACACTGGCTTCCGGTGTTTATTGCAGTTTCATGTTGAGTTCATGAGTTTAACAAAGACTCAGCTCAGGCCCAACAGTTTCACTTTAGCACAGCGTGTTGTGTCGAAGCTAAGGGAAGAAACGCGCTGCTAAGCTATGGATTGAAGCTGAATACTTACAGAAGAACTCAGCCACCAACTCCGCGCTTCCTTTAAGAGTGATTCCCTTAAGAGTACTGGTCATGTTTCCAACTATCACCAACAGATTCTCCTCTAAAAGATTTTTGTGCCGCTTCTCTGTTCTCTGTTCTCTTCTGCTACCCGCCGTCCAGTTTGAAAATGTCATATGCACTTACACGCATGCGTAAAGCCTCCCTTCTCAAGTTGCGTTTACATTTTCTTGACGCGAGGGGGCAGTGCATAACAATCCAACTGTTGATCTCAGTCTTGCCACGAAAGACCTTGAAAGATTTTCGCAAATTGAACTAGTAATCACTACATTTAACTTTCTTGCTGCATTCAGTGAGCCAAACCACTGCATGTGTTCAGAACAAGAAAGCAGGCATTCCTATACTTTTGTGTAATATTTCATTCAAACTTGTCATTTCAAGATTTGTTGTTGTGCTGTCAGATTTTGGTGCCATTGCTCGCAAGTCTGTCCGAATGTCAAAGTCGAAGTTATTTGTCCTTCTATATAAAAGAAAGTGCTGCTACTTTCAGTAGTATAAAGAAGAAATTACATTTTATTTGTTTTTTAGAGATTCCCCTGTAGTCAAATTCTCAATTTGTTTAAGTTTTGTTTGTCCAGTTATAGAATTTGTTTAGTCCTTTCTTGCATCTTGACAGAAACCAAACTGTTTATAGATTTATATCAAATTTATATCAAGGGAGAATACATATTTCACATACCAAAACAGCAAGTTTCTCAGCTTTAATTTAATCCACATTTATAGAAATCGGTAATGCTCATTCCGCATTGGAACAGTCGGGTTTTGTGGACAGACTCACAGGGTAGTAATGGCGCCTGCAGGAGCGTTGCTAGTGTTGTCAGCTAACGGGCGATGTCCAAACTAGTAATTTATATCAATAGAGAAATCCTACAACCGCTAAAATCTGACAACGGTCCGTTTTGTTAACAATTTGTTAAGGAATACATTGCGCTTATTCATCTTCTTGGTTTTGCTGGCAGTTGGCAACAAATCTTTAGTAGCATTACAGCCACCTACTGGTATGGAGTGTGGTTCATGATGGTCTAATCAGGGGTGAAAGTAGTTTTAAATTCTTGGGGGTACTATGACAAACTAT